>NC_092282.1:6328986-6343986 GCF_036320965.1 Panulirus ornatus
CTGTGGGACGCCCGCCAAGTCTTGCAAGAGGATACGGGAGGGAGTGATAGCGGTAACCATCCCTCAAAGCTGGACACCCAAGCAGACTTAGCCACAAGATGAAGGCCCTTCCAAAAAAAGGGCCTTCTCACTGCAGCCACATGTCTCTCTTCCAGGAGACTAGAGAGACGAGAAGGCCATAACACCAGCGTTGTCAGTAATCGTTAATATTAAAGTCTTTTCCAGACTCGAATGGCTCCATCCGATGTAATTTTCCCGAACGCTCGCAATTTGTCAGGTACGCTTTTTGTTATCTATTTTCCATTTGAATTATTGACAACCCCATTTAGTGATATGGGTTCGTATCCATCCCAGCCATTCCTCTCCACTCTACGAGATGATCTTCAATCCCTTAATGTCAATACACTAACCCATCGAGTGCTGTGGGGTGAAGAGCTCTGTCAACTCAGCTGTTTTGCTCTTGAATAGTTTTATGAGGCGTGAGGTGAATAATCGTAATAAAAAAAAAGATAAGAGAGGGAAGTAAAGTAAATGCTAGGAAGTCATTAACCATATCTTTACTTAATAAAGTAAAGGACCATTGATACTTATTTTTTCTACAAGAATGCCCATAGAAAAATGTGTAGATAGATAGATAGATAGATAGATAGATAGATAGATAGATAGATAGATAGATATATAGATAGGTAGATAGATAGATCTAGTAATGAATGCTTTGAAACGAGATCGAATGCCATCATCTGTGAACACTGTGTCGTCATCTGTGGTCATCCGATTCAACGGCTGATCAAACACCACACTCCGGCTCCAGGGGAACACCACAAACAAACACCTGCACAAGCAGATTAACCTCCCCACTCCTCCCTCCCTCCGTCCCTCCGTCCACTCCTCCCTCCCTCTCTCCCTCCGTCCACTCCTCCTTCCCTCTCTCCCTCCGTCCACTCCTCCCTCCCTCTCTCCCTCCGTCCCTTCCTCCCTCCCTCTCGTTTCATTCCTCCTCCTCCCTCGGTCATTTTTCTCTCCTTCCCATTCCCTCCCTTGAAAACCTGTGCAGGTGGGACGTTTCATATATATACGAAAAAAAACGTGATATTAGTGTGTGTGTGTGTGTGTGTGTGTGTGTGTGTGTGTGTGTGTGTGTGTGTGTGTGTGTCTATGTAACAGAGGAAAAGATGGTATACAGACGTGCAACAGATGACACAGGAAGTATGGCACATCGCGAACGTGGCACATGTTGGCAACCTAAGACGCCTGGGAGAAGTCTCCTAGCTTTGATGATCGTATCTCCTACGGAAGAAGGGGGGGGGGGGGTCAAAAATATACATATATACATAAATATGTATCTATATATGTATCCCTGTTTGTTGTCCGTCGCGGAGCTAACGCCGGGGAGGGTTTTCGAAGGTTTCCTAACTTCATTTTGAGATCGAAGGCATAGATAAGCTCGCCATGGACCGACCATCAGGTCTCCTGTTGTATATCTCTGGTTCTTCGCCACGGGAGAGAGAGGAAGAACCAGTAAAACGGACCATTAACAGATGGTGGGGTGAGGTGGTCTTTGCCAGGACATATGACAGACCTAGCGAGTGCCAGAGGGTCTTTAGAACTGGCGATATCGAAGAGAAGACTCCTGAGGAAACATCCTGTCTTCGTTAGAAAAAAAAAAGATATTTTTATTGTCATTAACGTTTCTTTTAAAGGGAAAATGGTTGGAGAGTTATGTTCCGTTTTCTTTTCCAACCTGCCACCTGCTACCATCAATTAAGAAACTGTGGCAGAGCTTAAGAACCACGAGTCTTAGGTCTTCAATCTGACTAATTAGGTTTCCGCAATTAGTTAAAGGCTAATTACCTTTACCGTATAGACAAAAAAAAGCGTATAAATATACGAAAGAAAAGATATATAACAATATTTACACATGGGATTTTAATTCAGTCAATATGAAGAACAACGGTCCAGATTTCTTCGACCTGGAAGACTCCATAAAATCTCTTCTGGTCGCTGGAAAATGAGGATTCCAGACTGTCTTCGAGTTTTTCCGACGTGGTTATGAAGATCTGCTGGAACGTCCACGCCTTTATATCCACGACCGCCAGTGTACTTTCGTGGGTGTTTCGACTACCCTTGTGTACGTGTGATGGTATGATATTCGTGAGAGATGGGAACATATGGCATTTCAGGTGATGATACAGCTGTATTTGCATTGCAGCCCCTATAAGTTGTCATAGGATAATAGAAGCTTGATCTAGTATGTATACAGTCGATTATCTTTCAAGTAATTGTCTTTTACACTCACACACACACCCACACACACACACACACACACACACACACACACACACACACACACACACAAACGCCCACCACCAGGTCGTTTTAATCTCTTCCTCTCTCATAAACATTTAATCTCCGACCTACACACACACACACACACACACACACACACACACACACCATTATCCACACTTCATAATTCAATTAATCTTGTCTCACGAATCCCCAAGACCAGGCATACGCCCACGCGACACATCTCTCCGGCCTCTCTTCTCTACGCATACGCCCTTCTAACACCCCCCTCCTCCCCTCCTCACCCCCCACACATACGCGCACATACTACCCACAATCATGCGTCTGTCCGTCTGTCCTCTATGTCATAATTTTTTTTTCGACACTGCTCCATCCAAAATCCTTCTTGCCATACCCCCAAACCTCTTCTTCCCCTGCTTTGAGCCACTATCCCACCTCACCTGTTTCTTTTCTCTCTTAGAAATATGAAAGAGATATTGTCATCCAAGTTGACATCTGGAAAATGCAGTTAAACGTGTAGTTGCTCCATACATCCTGTACCACATGTGCTCTCTCTCTCTCTCTCTCTCTCTCTCTCTCTCTCTCTCTCTCTCTCTATATATATATATATATATATATATATATATATATATATATATATATATATATATATATATATATATATATATATATATATGGTACTACTATACGCCAGCGTATATCTGCTGAGTATAACAGATGGGGACAGTAGATATGATGGAGCATATTCAGCTGGAAGTATGGCACCCACCAGACAGATATAGTACGCGTTGCTTCCTGGTTTGAGAAGACTTTTTGCTCCGGGCTCTTCAGACGGCGTCGCTCGAGAGGCTAATTAATGGAAGTCGTTTGGGCCATCTGGGTGGGAATCGTGCTGGGATTCGTATGCCCACGACACCGCTATATTTCTCATCTTTCTGTGGTGGCTGGTGTAGCCATGTAGTGCTAATTTAAGGTTTACAGCTTGTAGTAGTGTGGTGGTGTGGTGGTGGTGGTGTGGTGTTGGACAGGAACGAATGGTTGGCTTTCGTCTCCTGGTCGGATGTGATCAGTATCTCCCTTCTGCCATTTTGTTGCCCCTCTGGTTAAAGGTGTGTGTGTGTGTGTGTGTGTGTGTGTGTGTGTGTGTGTGTGTGTGTGTGTGTGTGTGTACGGTTTATGGTTTTCTGGGGTAAACCAGAAGGATCAGTCAAACTGGATGAGGCAGAGTGAACTATTACACACACAAAAAAATATTATGTATTTATTCTATTATCTTAATTTCTTTGAGTTCCAGAATACGTCAAGTCTTACCTGCCCCTTAGCTCTCACTTCTCCCCAGTGTCACCCCGGGGTGCCAACATCTCCCTGAGGGACCTTAAGACCTTCACCCCCTTCCTAATCAACCATCTCCCCACGAGTGCTATCCACCCCATTAGAGTGCCATGTACCCCACCCCACCTCACCACATCCTCTCTCTCTCTCTCTCTCTCTCTCTCTCTCTCTCTCTCTCTCTCTCTCTCTCTCTCTCTCTCTCTCTCTCTCTCTCTCTCTCTCTCCCGGCAGTGCCAGTGCCAGAGGAGGCGGAGGCGGAGGAGGAGGAGGCGGAGGAGGGAGAGAGAGAGAGAGAGAGGACCAGGCATCATAATTTAGAGTGGCAGTTATGGCAAGTGGAAGCCCCCGTCATGGGCACAGGTTATGTCGCCCTCCCTCCCTCCCTCTAAATATATGCCGAGTTAGCTTACCCAGGGTTTAAACGCCGGGAATTACCCGTGGGGTTGTGTGTGGGGAAGGAGCAGGGGGAGAGATTAGTTAATGACCAGTAGAGGGAGTTAATGAGGCCGGTTGCGTTACACTTGCCTTATCCCTTTCCCCTTCCCTTCACCTTCACAGACGGGTGTATAGTTAATAGCTAATGGGTGTAGTTAATGCGGCCACTTCAGTCACATTTGCCTACGACTCACGAATACTTAATTAAAGGGTTTACTGGGTAGTTAATGATACCAGAGGCGTTAGGTTCATATATACTCTTTATGACCCCTTTCATTTAGGAGGTTGATGATTAATGGGTGATGATGTAGTTATGTAGTTAATGAGCTCAATTGGGTTGTGGCTATGAGATAAGCGGGACTACCTCATTAAGAAACTTATTGTTAATTGAGGGTAGTGAATAAGACCAGTTATTAAGGTAATATTATTCAGGATTTCCTTGATAATTGATGGTTAATAGAAGTAGATAATGATGCTAATTAGATAAAACTTACGTATTTACCAAGGGTTAATCACCGTAAGGTTTAAATATAAGATGATTCAATTGATAAAATGCTTCACATTTGCAGTTTATCCCTTAGGAGTGGATGAACAGCTAGGTTGACAGTGGACCGACAGCCGCAACCAGGATTCGAACCTATGCGCTCGACCCTGTGCGGGCCCGTGAATGCGTCACGTGAGGTCAGGGAACGCTAACCAGCTACACCACGGTAGTTCATTTACTCACTGAGAGAGAGAAAGATACAATAACTGTTCTCGTTAAAGATATCTTTAATTCAGGGGTTGATTTATAGATATTGTCATAATTGGAAGATCTATCTATATCCACATGGTCTGATCTTTCTTACTCTCTCGTTTCAAAGTTATACATCAAAATCAAAATTGTTTTATGTGATATTTTGTGTAAGAATTTATCACGCTACATAATACGACATATCATATGTATGTTACATGATACGACATATTATATGTATGTTACATGATACGACATATTATATGTATGTTACATGATACGACATATTATATGTATGTTACATGATACGACATATTATATGTATGTTACATAATACGACATATTATATGTATGTTACATAATAATACATTTGTAACATAATACATCGAGCGGTGCAGCCCACAGACGTGTGTGGACGCTCATAGACAGGCGTTGCCGCTATCTGACTGACAGACAGACAGACAGATAGCAAACAGACAGACAGATAGATAGACAGACAAACATATAGACAGAAAGACAAACAGATAGACAGACAGACAGACAGAGATTGGGACAGACAACGAACGTGAGGCAATCTGCCTCGAAATGACTTAACTACCCAAGTCATAACGATCAATTACGTGGTTGATAGCTTCTTTACTTTTAACAAATTTCACCACTCCTTTCCTCTACTTCTACTTCAGTCTACTTACTACTGCTATGCTCTACGTCTACTTTAGCAGACGGGTGTAGAATACACAGAGAACTAGACTTTATACAGGGGAGCAGCTATAATACACGGGACGTATGAATGTATACATAGAGTGTAAAACCCCCACACACACTCTCTCACTGCTTCCTTCCACCTTATCCACATCACACACACACACACACACACACACACACACACATACACACACACCCTCAGCACCCTAACACCTACCCATGCACTCCCTCCCCACCCACCACTCACCCTAACATACCTGACCCTAAAACATCACCTGGCTCAACTCTCCTTAACCAGTAATTACCACCTGAAAAGAAATAAAATTGTCCATCTACCATCACCTTCAAAACACATTAAAAAACAGGACGTCGCCTTCATATATATATATTTCTTTTTTTGCCCACTCGTCTGGCCATCGAGAGATGTGACAAGCGTTGAATGACCCTCCTTCTCCAGTCATGCAAGTGATGGGTATTTGAGTGATGGGTATTCGAGTGATGGGTATTCCTGTAGCGGGTTTGAGGAGGGAGGGAAAGGGTCGGGGAGATATTTTCGCCCCATGGCACAGCGGAGGGGAGTGTATTTATGATATTTTCCTCCCATACGTCAAGGGTGAAGGGAATATCTTCTTGCATGGGTGGGGAGTGGGGGGATTTTGACCATGATGTAACCACTTGAGCAAGTGCTTATTTCACACGTTTTAAGACATGTTCAATATGTTTAAATTGTTTGTCAGTGTTCAGTGTTCAGTGTATATATATATATATATATATATATATATATATATATATATATATATATATATATATATATATATATATATATATATATATATATATATATATTCCCTAGTTACCCTAACCTTTTTAAACGGCTAAGATAAAAGAACAATTCTATCATTTCCTTGTAACGTTTTCCAGTGCGTTTACCAGACAGACCCCTGGTGACAGCAGTGGTGACAACAGTGGGTAGTAACGGTAAACGGCATCAGCGCACTCCCCGTTAACAACAGTAAAGTTACCAGCCACAAACAGTGATGTAGACGGTGCTGTAAACAGGAGTGAGGAGTGAGGAGGAGGGGGGTAATGGTTGCTTGTTTGGCTGTGTTCAAAGGCTTTGTTTACCTCACTAACCAAAGAAATCGCGGAAAACATAGTCACACACACACACACACATACGCGGCACCAGCCAACACTTCCGCTCCCCGCGAACAGTAGGCAACCCTCCAAGACTCTCTCTCTCTCTCTCTCTCTCTCTCTCTCTCTCTCTCTCTCTCTCTCTCTCTCTCTCTCTCTCTCTCTCTCTGCTCCCCTTACGCCTGGTATATCCTCTACCTTCAAATATACATATATGAGGCCCCATACCACTTCGTTTCCCTACCTCCCTACACACACACACACACACACACACACACACACGTGCCACATGTAGACATATGATACCCCTCATTCCCAGAGCCAGCGCACACACCTGGCTCCTCCAGCACACACACACACACGTGCCTCCCCAGCACACACACGTGATCTCACCGGCAAACACACACACACACCTGGCTCCACCTACCCAGAAGCCTCGACGTAGACGGAGCAGACCAGGCGTGCACATGTCCCTTCTCTTTAGACACGTTCATGTCATTTATTAGCAATAAGAATAGTCATGCAGAGCTGCGGGTGATTGAGACGCCTGTGGCGATACTGGTAGTGATGGTGATAATGGTGGTGGTGGTGGTAGTGTTGGTGATAATGGTGGTGGTGGTGGTGGAAATAATGGTGGTGATGGTGGTAGTCGTGTTGGTCATAGTGGTGCCTTTCTCTAACCCCCTCCCCTTCCTATATATATATATGCACTGGTGCTTGTAGTGTTGGGAGTAATTTTGTGTGTTGTCACAGTTGGAGGTATTGGTGCTGGTAGTTGTGGTGGTAATGGTGGTAGAGGGGTCCTTTGGCATCGTGGGTTGCTATGGCGGAACGACTGCTACTGCTAGTTCAAAAGTGTTTAACTAAGGCTTCCAAACACTGAATCTCACATCATACGTCATGTCTCTTCCTTGATCTCTTAGAAAGGGTCTGATCTTTTTGTCATTTCCTGTGTGTTTTTGACTTATAGAAATACAGACGTAAATCAAGACTCCCGATATCGTAAGCTCATAGCTATAGCGATCTATAAACGAGATAACTTGGCGACTTAAAGAGAATCCCCTTCCCTGATCGGTTCGTGATATCAAATCAAGACCTCTTTAAGCGACGAGTCTTTATAAGGGACTCGTCCTTGGGTCGTAACTTTATACTATAAGGGTCGCAGACGTCGCACTCGAGGATCGTACCGTCGCGCTCTAAGGGATCAAAGAGTCCTCAAGTGTTTCCGAGTTTATCTAAGTCCTTAAGGGCGTCGAGATATACTGATGTCACATAAGCGCCAAAAGGATTTAGATAACAAATCATTTCCATAGTCAGAGGGGGACAAAGAATAGACAGGAGGGGACAAAGAATATCCAGGGGCGACAAAGAATATCCAGAGGGGGGCCAAAGAAGCCTTCACCATGTACAGAATCAAAGCCAAAATTTGTCATCACTTCCGACGGGAAATTAACTGATGCCTAACTAAACCAATTGTTCATCGTGTTGAGTACCATTTGCTCTATAGCGCTCGTGAGATGAATGGGATGGTGTAGAAATCCCCGAAGTAGGATGTATGAGGGAAGGACTGGTGGTAGGTGATGGCGTACTGGAGTCCAGGTTCCAGGGAGCTGGAGATAAGATTATGAATATTTCATTTCTCGGTTGATGACTGGAGAGGGACGGGTTTGGGAGGTGAAGACTTTGAGAGTGTTCTTGAGAGAGTTCACGAGAGGGGACGGGTGTGGGGGGAGATTAAAGATTCTAAGAGAGAGGATGGGGAGGTTCTTGAACAGGGGAGATTAAAGATTCTAAGAGAGGGGAGGGGGTGGTTCTTGAACGGGGGAGATTAAAGATTCTAAGAGAGGGGAGGTTTGTTCTTCTTGAAGGGTTTTTAGGAGTGCTGAGTGGGGAGTGCTGAGTGGGGAGAAGGGGGTTTTGGGAGGTGAGGGCTTTGGAAAAGGGGGTCTGTTTAGAAGATTCCTAGATGTGTAGGGAAATAAAAGGAAGTTAAGAAAAAGCGAGAAATAGAGTTGGTGAGTAACAGATTTAAAGGTTCAGCCTGGGTACTCCATTGACAAGTAATCAAGGTAATTACCCGATTATATTTACCTATTTACCATTATGAAAGGGGGAAACTGATATCTATACATCCAAATAGAAATAAAGATAAATATTATTAACCTCTCCTTCATATATATTCCACATACCAACTTTAATAGACATTATTTTACAGCACTTTCCACAAGATACGTCTATCACCAAAGATTAAATCACCTTCCCAGTATTTCATCTACTTCATCTATTCTTGGCGCGAGACACCCTCAATGCTTCACCCTATTTGAAAGCTTGTCCAATTCTCACCCTCGTTTAAGCCATGATCACCTGAGTTCTATGTATAGCGACTACAGAGACTTGCCCCCTTCCTCCCTCCCTCCTCTTCCCTCCCTCCCTCCCTTCCTTCTTCTTCTTCTTCAGCTCCAGGCTGTGGAGGTACCATCATCACCATCACTATCACCATCACTATCACCATCACCATCACCACCATCACCATCATTACTATTATTAACCCTGGCACTATAGCCATCTGGTTGTCTCGAGGCCAGGGGGCGCGGCGCGAGACTTCCCCCCCTTCCCTTCCCCTCTTTCCCTCCTTCCCGCCTCCCTCCTCCTCCCTCCTCCTCTTCCTCCTCCTTGAAGGAGGGGAAATGTTGTCCGTCACGGTCGTGAGAATTTGGCGTATTTACGCGCGTAAGGAGACTCGTAATGGGGGTAAAACCCCGTACGTTGGCTGGCTGGCTCGAACACCCACACCCCCCCTTAATCTCAAGGGTAGGAGGGAGGGGTTGCGGGAGGGGGGAGGGGGGTGGGGGGGTTGCGGTAGGGGGGACCCTCCTCTGGCTGGCTGCCGCAACTGCCGCAGCCGCAGCCGCCGCCGCTGCCACCCGAAGACGACTTCCGGCGGGCCGCAGGCAACACCGTAGTGCCGGCGAAGGTGGGAAGATCCACACCGGTCGAAACCTGGCGCCGGGGACGTGAAGAGAGAGAGAGAGAGAGAGAGAGAGAGAGAGAGAGAGAGAGAGAGAGAGAGAGAGAGACGACATGAACAGCAGGTTCTGAAGAACGGGTATAAGGTTGGTTTATATAATAGCCCCCCCATCCAGATGGAACAGTGCCAAGGAAGTATACCTAGTATTACAGCTAAGAGAAGAGAGAGAGAGAGAGAGAGAGAGAGAGAGAGAGAGAGAGAGAGAGAGAGAGAGAGAGAGAGAGAGAGAGAGAGAGAGAGAGTAAAATACGGAACATTTAACTTTAAGTAACTATAATACTTTTTTTTTTGTCTCTTTCCCTCATCAGCAGTTTATTACGGGAACGGCAGTCTAGAATTACCAAACAGCTCTCTCTCTCTCCCTCTCCCTCCCGCCCTCAGTCTAGTCCTCATTAGAGGCACTTCTGCATCTTAATCTACTGTGAGCAACATAGATTTCCTCCTTCGGGATGATGTTAAGAAGATGAGTATGAGGACGAAAGTCACCAGTGGATTTCTATTTCCATTCTGACGCCCAGACCAGATGGCATCCTTCTCAGTGTTGTGGAGGAGTGTGCCTCTGAAATTGCGCTTGTACTGAAGGAGTGTTTCTTTGGGTTTTTTTGTTTGATGTTTGCTGAGACGGCATGGGCAACTGAGACCCTAATCAAGGCCATCCGATTAGCGCTACATATATTTACCTTAGCCTGATCTACTTCTAGGAGTGGATGAACAGCTGGATTGACTGTGGACCGCACCCATGATTCGAACCTATGCGCTCGACCCCGGGCTGCCCGTGAATGCGTCGCGGTCAGGAACGCTAACCGCTACACCACGAGAGTCCATTTGTGCAACTGAACTTGGACCTGTGCTTGCTCGTCTATCTTGCTTCTGGTTAAAGACCTAATCTTTTCCCCTTTCTTGGAAACATGCGTTGGTACAACTCTTCCCAGAGAAGGTGACTGTTTTAACTCTTCCAATTAACGTCTTTTTGCATTGACTGCTACCTATTTTCAGACCTCCCCCCATCTCCCATGTTCTTTAAGTAGGAAATCTAAGGTACTTAACTGGGTGGGGCACTGGGCTCTGATCTCCAAACCCCACCTCCTCTGACTCTCCTTCCTTGCTCTGATCCCTCAGCTCTAGCCCTCTCACTGGCCGATCTCTCTCTGTCACTGTTGATGGATCGACAACTCCCATCTTTCCTAGTCAGCACTGATGTCCCTCAGGGTTCTCCCTTGTCTCCTACACTCTTCCTCTTTTTTTTTAATCAATTATTTCCTTTCTTTAACAAATAAGTAAATGCATTTATACGTTGTTGATTCAACTTATTTATAGTATAGAATAGTGTCTAAAGCCATTCGACTTTCCAGCTCTACAAATCTGACTTCAATCCTCGATACTCTTGCCCTAAGCTACGTTGTTGGTTCTCTTTCCCCCTCTTCTGTAGATATTACCTTCTGCCTCTCCTCCCGAGTATTGGCTGTGTGCTCCCCACCCATTAACCAGACCACGTCGTAGTGATCGGCAAGCCACTGTGTCGCGTGATTCCTGTGTCGACATCGAAGACTCGTTGTGAGACTTGAATCTCTCTTTACCACTAATAAACTTTAAAATTCTTTACACTCTTCTGTCTATCGCAACATAAGCTATAGTCAACCCTTCTTTCTTTAAAAAAAACAGCAAGATTTCTCACTTCCTTTAAAGCTAATAAATATTCTCTCCTCTCTCTCTATTTCTCTATCTCTTTAGCTCTTCTTTTATGTATCTTTTTATGACTTCGATAAGCACCCTTGTCCATGACGAAGCCTTTGACAGAAAGAAGGAAAATCCAAAAAAAAAAAGGAAAGACCCACATGAGGTCATATACCACAAGACCTTTGAAGTAAGAACTTGAGGAGAAGGAGGAGGAGGAGGTGGAGGCTTTCGACCGGTGGAGACGACCTGGCGGAAGTGTGTTAAGATCTCTCCCGAGCGTGTCTTGCCGTACTCATTGTGACCCAAAAGAAAGATTGGCTTGCTGCCCACGCCTTCATAGAGAAAACAGCCCAGAGTCGAGCGTCCTCGCTCTTGCATATTAGAATTACCACTTATTCTGTCAAAGGCCCTCGTTCATCACACAGTCAGATGTATATGAGTACCAGATTGAGATGAGCAAAGGGTATGAGGATTAGATTTCAGTGTATGATCTCGTTCTTATGGTCTCTTGATACAAGTAAATTCTTTATCTTATCTCTAAATCATATAATAATACTTAGTCTATTTATTTTCATGAGCCATTGAGCTATTTATATACTTATTAATTCATTTACTAATTCATTTATCTATTCATTTCCTTGGCTGGCCACGCTGCTTCCCCTTTTCTTAAACGCTTTGAGATATTTGTACGAGAGTTGGCAAGAGTGTTCGCCAGAGCCAAACACCTGCAAAGCCAAGGTTGTTTTCACGGAAGCTGACCTTGTTACTGATACACTAAGGTGGTCGGGGACGAGATGACCCTCTTACACCTAAGAATAATAATAAATTGGTCTGCCCATGTCCTTCTGCAGCGTATCGGCGTAAAGGACTGCAAGCGAAATATAAGGAAGCCAAGTCAGTCAGTGTTTCACTGAGCCACTTACAATACAGAAGACCTACTTATAGATTTACTTACGAGTCTCCAGGACGAGATGTTTGCCATAAGGTAGGACCAGAGCGTAGCACTTAAACCAGTAGTAGTATCAATAGTAAGAGCAGTAGCAGTAATAGTAGTAGTAGTAGTAGTAGTAGTAGTAGTAGTAGTAGTAGTAGTAGTAGTAGTAGTAGTGGTAGTAGTAGAAGTTCACATTTACTTACAACAGAGAGTAAGAGCCTTAAAAGGAGTAGTACTGTTCGTGAGTACCTTACAAACCTACTTACAACTGCTACTTACGTAATACGAAGAGAGGAAGTAGTAATTCTTGCCAGCATTATACGACGCAAAGCGAGGGACGGAAAGAGACGTTCATCAGTACTTCTTAAGATTATTTACGACACAGAGAAGAAGGAAGTAGCAACATTCGTCCGTGCCTTATAGAACTACTTACGATAGATACTTTACGACGTAGGCCTAGGAAGTAGAGCTGTTCGTCAGAGTCTTATAGAACAACTTAAGACACAGACTTTACGACGGAGAACCAGGAAATAGCAACGTTCGTCAGTGGTTTATAGAACTACTAACGACAGATACTTTACGACGTAGAGCGGCATAGCAGTAACGTCCATCAGTCATATACAGGAGCTATTTACGACAGCCAGGAAGTCGTAATGTAAGACAGGGAGGAGGGAGGATGTCTTGAGGAGCTCAGAGGAGCTCAGTAGTGCCAAGATATTTCCATCTACTATGCTCTGGGCGGCACAATGCCACACAGTGTCAAGGGCGTGAGATATATGGTGACGCCCCACACACACACACACACACACACACACACACACACACACACAGTGCCAAGGATATAAACCCCTCTGTTGTATCTTTCTTCTTCCTCCTCTTCTTCTCTTTCTTCTGGTTTCCACTTCCCTCCCTCCTTCCTCTCTACCTGTCTTTCTATTCTTAGTTGGTCCTATTTTTTCTACCACCTCATTCCCTTCTACCTGACTTCTTCATTAAAGATAATTACCTTGAGGTTTTCGGAGACTCCTTATATCAACACTCCCTTGCTTTGATATCTTATCTTTAACACTCCTTTGCTTTAATATCTTATCTTTAACACTCCTTTGCTTTGATATCTTATCTTTCGCTTCAGTGTATCTGGTTTCACCCACCAGACTCCACCTCTACATGGTTAAAGAGTTACCTTCGGCGAGGTTGGATCATCTAAGGATTCCCACATTTCCCTGCTGCTGAGTGGAGAGCATTCTTGAGGCTGGCTGCAGACGGCCTACAAAAAAAAAAAGGCGGTTCTTAAGCTATATAATCAGTCAATCTTCCATTTTTCTATTGTCTCTTCCTGTCGCTAACCAATATGTACACCCCAACCATTCCTAACACCATTTCCACGACCCCCTCTCCCCATCACCCTACACCTATCGCTGATCTCTCTCTCTCTCTCTCTCTCTCTCTCTCTCTCTCTCTCTCTCTCTCTCTCTCTCTCTCTCTCTCTCTCTCTCTCTCTCTCTCTCTCTCTCTCTCTCTCTCTCTCTCTCTCCCCATCAGTACCCCCAAAAAAATCAATGTAGGTCCCTCCCCAAATTACCTATGACCCACCCCTTCAGCCATACATAAGCTCCACTTCACACTAAATCATCCCTCATACCATTAAAACAAAAATGAAAAAAAAAGCACACAAAGAGCAAAAAGAGGTTTTCCATAGATCTCTCTCTCTCCATCAAGCACCCTACTGTTAATGAATCTCATTTTCTACTTGAGCCCCTTTCGATCCCACATTGTTATCTCCTTTTCATCTCCTCTCTCTCTCTCTCTCTCTCTCTCTCTCTCTCTCTCTCTCTCTCTCTCTCTCTCTCTCTCTCTCTCTCTCTCTCTCTCTCTCTCTCTCTCTCTCTCTCTCTCTCTCTCCAATGCTTCCGTTCCCATACTCATTGCCCGCCTCTCCCAACTTTCCATATATATTTTTTTTTCTATTCTACCTTCTTTTCTCTTCATCCCCCTCCTCAAGCATCCCTCTTCAACCCACTGCCCTCACCCCTGTCTGCTGTTTGAAGCCGTAAGTGGAAGAGGAGGAGGAGGAGGAGGAGGAGGAGGAGGAGGAGGAAGAGGAAGAAGAGCAGCAGGGGAAGGGGAATAGGGCTGTGAGAGAGAGGAGAGAGGGAGAAGCAATAAGGAGGTATGGGCGTCTGGTGTACTCTCTCTTTTTTATACTCGTTTGAATCATTTAAGTAGAAGGATGCAAGGGGGGCATCTCTCTCTCTCTCTCTCTCTCTCTCTCTCTCTCTCTCTCTCTCTCTCTCTCTCTCTCTCTCTCTCTCTCTCTCTCTCTCTCTCTCTCTCTCTCCACGAAGCGCCGCCGCCCGCCCCCCCACAGAGTCCGTGTCCCACGCCACTCCACGCCCACGCCCAACCACCGCACGACACATGGTCGTTCAACCACTCGACGAGACCAATTTGTGATATCTCTTCTCCTCCTACCCCCCATGGCACCAAAGGGGAGGCGACCACTTGAGTGTACTGGTAGCTGGAGGCTTGGAGAGTGGGAGGTGGGAGAGGGAGGTAGAGAGGGAAGAGGGTAAAGAAGAGGATGGGGTGGGGTGTCGAGGAGATAAAAGTCAGGCGGGTGACGTGAAGGAGGGGGGAAAAAACGTCCCTTGATATGGGGGGGAGAAGGGGGGTTGAAGTGGAGGAGAGGTTTGGAGTGGGATTGATAGGGTA
>NC_092282.1:6346486-6428986 GCF_036320965.1 Panulirus ornatus
AAAGAGAGAGAGAAAGAGATGGATAGGAGAGGCAGTGGTGTTGCTGACCAGCTGTGTTGAGTCTGCGTTACTGGAACTGTTTTGGACATTTTAGAAGACTTTGTTCTTAGATACGAAATCCTCGAGAAATTTTGTACCTAGAAGAAATGAACTCTATTTTCTTTTTAATCTAAGTTGTGAAGGAAGAAGGTTTTTAGTTATATAGAGCTATAGTTTCTGAGGTTATTATCCACTTTTTCTGATTAATATGTTAATCTCTTGATCCTAATGGTGTTAACTTCTAAATACGACACAGCGACGCATATGTATGAGAGTCGAAAGGGCCAGGTTATTATACCCAAGGGTCGTACCGTCGTGCTCACAGGTCGTATCATCGTGCCCAATAGTCGTACCGTCGTAGTCAGTGGTCGTTACTCCGTTTTGCTCAAGGGTCGTACCGTCGTGCTCAAGGATCGCACCGTCGTTGTGCTCAAAGGTCGTACCATCGTGTAAAAGGGTCGTACCGTCGTACTCAAGGCCTGTACCGTCGTGCTCGAGGGTCTTACCGTCGTACTCAAGGGTCGTACCGTCGTACTCAAGGGTCGCACCGTCGTGTTCAAGGGTCGTACCTTCGTTCTCAAAGTGTTTATCACTACTGTCTTTTTATTTATTTATTTTACCTTTCTTATGCTAGTAAAGATAATCGCAAATTCAGTTTTTGATTCCCTTGGCTTTCGTATGAATATAGATGAGTATGCAAAAATGCTCATCATATCCTACAGGTCATAGATCATCAGAAATTTAATCACACGTCACCCACTGATGAATAATCAGTTCCAGGAGTTTTAATCTTTAATCTTTTTTGAGGGGGGGTGGGGAGGGAGGAGGGAACTTGGGGTGGATTTCTATAATTAGGTTTACCATATATCCTATATCAAGTCAATTTACATCATGTATAGCTCTCTCTCTATCTCATCTATTGGTACTTATTCATCACCTCTTTTCCTCCCTATCACCCCCATCACCCATCTCCCATCCCCAGTCATGTGCATCCCTTCACCTAGAATTCCCATTCATCTCCCCTATTCTCTCCCTTAATGGGTTTCTGACCCCTGAAATGTCTTTTGTGCAATCGAAGCCTCTCTAATTGTTTGTTGGGAAGAGTCTGCTCTATGGCACTCTCCTGCCCCAGGGCTTACGGTATGCGACAAACACGTGATTGATATAAACACAGGCCTATTCATACATAAACACAGAATAACCAGATAATATATAACATGAAATGAACGCGTAAAGGACTATTAAGAAAGACGTGGAGAAGTACTTTGATAGTGTATAAGAGTGTTGGATGAAAGGAACGAAATGAATAAAGACGTGGTAAATGCAAAGAGAGTACACACACGAATTTAGAAGAAAAAAGATTAAAATCGATGGGGCGCGCGCCTCTATGAGTGTAAAACTCCCTCCTTGTAAAAGATCAAATAGGTAAGGACACACACACACACACACACACACACACACACACACTCACACGTAAACACACGTGAGTATGCAATCAAGCAACGGAGAGAGAGAGAGAGAGAGAGAGAGAGAGAGAGAGAGAGAGAGAGAGAGAAACACTGAAGTGTTCTTGCCATTGATTAAAACAAACGAAAATGTTCTTTGAACAGGTTGACACGCACACACACCCTTTCCCACCCCTCTCTCTCTCTCTCTCTCTCTCTCTCTCTCTCTCTCTCTCTCTCTCTCTCTCTCTCTCTCTCTCTCTCTCTCTCTCTCTCTCTCTCTCTCTCTCTCTCCTTATATCACCGCCCTCATCGCCGCTGCTGCTGCTGTTCATTAACCGTGAACGGAGAGAACAAATTCCCCCCCCCCCCCCACACTCCCTCACCCATGAAGAACATATGAACCAGCTTCCTCGGGCGTTGGACGAACACGAATGAACTTCGTATGATTAAGTCAACACCACATCCGGTTAAGGTAAACTTAAGGGAATGAGAGAAGGAGTTACCCCCCCAAAAAAATCCACATCTGACCCTCAAATCCCACCCTAACATTTCATACAATTTATACAACTTGATCAAATCCTCTTTGAAATCGATTCTAACCTGATATAGACGAATGAATGAACTATTTCTGGTAGAGTCATTGGCTTGGGTAAAGGTTAGATATCGTCTATAATAATCAGGATATAGGATTAGATTGTCTTGTAAACCCCCTCAGAGATCGTCTGTAAATCAGGATATAGCATTAGATCGTCCAATAGACCCCCTCTTTTTTCCCCTCACTCTCTACTCGCCCTCTTTTTTTCTCTCTCTCTCTTTCTCTTTAACCCCTTATGGCATCAACACTGTGGAGTGGCGAAGGGTTTCGTAATGTCATTAATATCTCGACGCCGCCACCCCCGCTGGGAAATCATGACGCCACTGTTTTATATGGTGAGTTATGGAGCGTGAGGAAGGGAGAGAGAGAGAGAGAGAGAGAGAGAGAGAGAGAGAGAGAGAGAGAGAGAGAGAGAGAGAGAGAGAGAGAGAGGGGGGGGGATAAGGACAGACGAAAATTAAGGAATGAAGTAGAGTGAGGGATGGGGTGAGAGAGAGGGAGGTTCGTAGGAGCCAGATGGAGTAGGGATGAGAAGGAATATACGATGGAAATAGGAGGAAAAGTAAAGATGGAAGGAGATAAAGAGAGGGAGAGGAGTATAAATGGAAGAAGGAGGATGGTGGAAGGAGGGTAGAAGGAAGGAGGTAAGAGGAAGTAGGGAGAAAAGGAGGGGAGATAAAGGTAGCTTGAGGGAAGGAAAGATGGAGTGGAAAAAGGAGGAAGACAAGGTAGATGGAAGGAAGAAGGAGAAAGTAATGGGGGAAGAGAAGGAAAAGGAGGAGGAATAGGAGGAGGAGGAGGTGGTGGTAACAATTACACCTCGTCGAATTACTTCTCACTCCAAAGGTGCCCTTCCATGCCCTGCTACTGATTGCAGCACAGCCGTTGATCCAAAGGAACCCATGGAAAATGGTTCCTGATGCTATATGATATACATCATACATGAATGTATATATATAAATTCATATTATCTGTGAGAAAACGAGAGCCACCAGTATAACCCTTAGACACGCCAATGGACACGAATGTTTGCTAAATGTAGCGTCGAACACCACAATGTGTAATCTCTCGGCCAAGTCCCATAAATCCCTCTCCACTAACTGTGTTTGTACAGGAGGTCGCCTCGGGTCAGGACCCGGCTGAACACGTGGTGGGAACACGTGGTGTGGTAGTTGTGGCCTCCTGTGATAGTTTCCAGTTCAATATGGTTAGCACGTGGCGCCCCCCCACCACCCTTGTTCCTCCTGCAGAAGCCAGTTAGCAGGAGATATACGAGGCGTGTCCTTATCTACTCACACACATACTGAAACCGTAGGAATTTGACCCTCAGACGCCCTCGTCTCTCGCTGGCTACTTGCGTATAGGGCGAAAATTCTGTGGGACGTTTAGGACACAAGATGATATTTTTGAAGAGAGATTATAAGAATTTTTGTGGCTGTTCATTGGCTCATAGAGTTTTCAATACGTGTTATCACACACACACACACACACACACACACACACACACACACACTTTACATATGTACATTTGCATGGACAACTGCTAATGAGGTGAATGTGGAACTGGAAACCAATCCCTTGTACAAGAAGGAACGCAGGATCCAACCCTAAGGAAAACGAAGGATTCTTCCGTCTTCCCACGAAGGATTCGGTTGAAATGACACTCTCTAGATCTCTTCAAAATTACGTCTCCATTTCAAAGTTGACAGACATATCTAATGCAATTATGGTACTCTTAACTTTCTCTTCTAAATATACGTCTATATCAAACTTCTTTTTTCTTACGTATATCTTATACTTAAGTTTGATTAAGCGTGGATATCTAACGTTTCTTGCTTGGTTCATATGTTTTGTCATATTTCCTCTTTGATTTCATCTGGTTCAGTGTATTTCTGTTAAGAAAATGGTATATGGAATTGAAAGAGAGAGAGAGAGAGAGAGAGAGAGAGAGAGAGAGAGAGAGAGAGAGAGAGAGAGAGACCGACCCCCCTAAGCAATGGCTATCACCAGGCAGTAATATTCTCACGTTTCCCAATCTATAAACACATCCAGGAGTTTGACACGAAGATAAATAAACTTTCCCCTCCGAAATGAAAAGTTGACGTGTACCAATTTTTTTCCCCCCGGCGATCGAAGCGAAATTAATTGATCAGAGAAGCGAAGCGAAGTTACTGGATGGGAGGGAGTTTGTTCGATCATTGACCTGCCCTACATCGTGACTATGGCCTCGTGTCATGGTCGGTGTGGAAGTAAGACGACGGAAACGAATTTCGTCAAACCACTTCTGGGAAAGAGGGAGAAAAGAGAGAGGGTGCAAAACAGGATGGCTCATGAGATAGGGGAGGAGGGAGGTGGGGGGGAGAAGACAGGATGGTGATGGAAGGTAAGAGAGGGTGCGATAGGAAAGGAAAGGGTCTATGGTATAGCATGGAAAGGGAGGAAGGACCCTTGATGAAACGTAATGGAAGAGGACTTAGATCAAGTTGCATTACTTTGTATGGACGGACGTGTGTGTGTATATATATATATATATATATATATATATATATATATATATATATATATATATATATATATATATGGGAAGGGTGAGATAGTTTAAAGAAAGGAAGGAAGGTACAAAATATTGGCAAAAGGGAGAGAGACAGACAGACAGATAATCACACAGAGACAGACGGAAAGACCTGAGCGGCATTCCTGGCAAGTTAGGGAAGGGCGGGAATTCCAGTAATGATAGTAGGTAGCACTCGAGAGTATGTGTGTGTGTGGGGGGGAAAGGTGAAACAGGAGGGTGTGTGAGGGGCAGAGTCCTGGTCCAAAACTGCCTCGTCTGTAAGATATAAGATGACGTATGGCTCCGTCTAAGTTCCTGTACGGTATGTGAACGCGTTTTTCTCAGATCCAATTCTTCCTCATGTCATCCGTACCTTCTTTATTCTTATTCCCCACATCATCCCTATCTTCCTTATTCCCCACATCATCCCTATCTTCCTCATTCCTCACATCATCCCTATCTTTATTCTTGGCATCATCCCTATCTTCCTCATTCCCCACATCATCCCTATCTTCTTTATTCCTCGCCTCACATCATCCCCTCCCGGCCCCCATACTTCTCATAGCATACCCCCGAGTTATATCCACTCTCAACCCCTCCTCCTTCTTGGAGACGAACCTTTCCTCTCGTCCATTCAGCACGAGTATATCAAGGCAAATATGACGGCTACCGACGGATCGGGAGGATATACCACGATAGACGAGCTGGATAAATCTTTCCTTTAATTCCCAAGTGTCCAGGCTGACCCGGGGTATTTCTGATGACTCGACTGGTTATTTGTAAGAGAAGAAGGAAGGCATTTAGGTTGAGCTATCCGTCGGAACGAAGGAATGAAAGGGATAGATAGAGATGAGGAGGGAGGGGGAGAGAGAGAGAGAGAGAGAGGGGAGAGAAAGAGTACCAGATATGAGGTTTGGCCTTATATAGCGGGGCAAGCGCGCAGCGCTCACCGTAGAGACATATATATATATATATATATATATATATATATATATATATATATATATATATATATATATATATATATATATATATATATATATATATATATATATATATATATATATATATATGTATTCCTTCATATTCATTTTATAAGTTTGATGGTGTAATTGTCTCGAATCTCAATTCAATACTGTGATATCACTCACTATGCAAATGAGGCAGAGGTTCAAAGAGGTTCACGGGCAAATCACCCAATGCCATCATTAACTTCATGATCATCATTAGCATTAGTGCCATTATCATCACTATCATCATCAGTGTCATTATCATCAATAGTCATCATCACTCATCATCATCATCTGTTTCTCATCACCATCATCTTCTGTCTCTGTCATCAATGTCATTAATTCCTATCCCCATCAATGTCTTTAACGACCATCATAACAATACCCGTTAACCACAACAGGTTTGTTTACCTCGCCTCCTGTGGTATCACGTCGATACCACAATAGCCTTAATGCAATTAGACCAAAGCTAGGTCGAGAGGGAGGAGAGGGGAAGGGAGAGTTAGAGGGAGAGTACCCCGTGAGAGAGAGAGAGAGAGAGAGAGAGAGAGAGAGAGAGAGAGAGAGAGAGAGAGAGAGAGAGGAAGAGGCTATGAGAGGGAGAGGGGTAATTAGTCAGTGTCTCTGCATTGGGTCGTTTGTCATGGCGTAACGAGGCAATCCGGCCATCTGCTGGAGCTGTTCCATGATGTTGCCGAGCAAGAGAGAGAGAGAGAGAGAGAGAGAGAGAGAGAGAGAGAGAGAGAGATGAGCTTCTCACCTCGGACCTCTCTCTCTCTCTCTCTCTCTCTCTCTCTCTCTCTCTCTCTCTCTCTCTCTCTCTCTCTCTCTCTCTCTCTAAACATCAATCCACCTAAATCCGGAAATACTGCCAGATCGACCTTGATCTCCGGCATTACTCACCCGAATCCGGATTCAGTAATGCCGATTGTCATCAAAAACGAAGTGCAGAAACGCTGAGGCACGAAATGGAAGCGAAGACACACCAGTGGGAAAAAAAAAAAAAACTTTGTGGCATATAATGCACTGCTTGAATAGATCTTGAGGTCAAGATCCATAAGAAATATACGTTGTAAGATATATATATATATATATATATATATATATATATATATATATATATATATATATATATATATATATATATATATATATATATATATATATATATATATATATATATATATATATATATATATATATATATATATATATATATCACACATCATTAATCGGTACAACACAAAATGTTTATTTATAGCAAATAAATATCATTCTCTGTTATTAAATCTCTTTAGTTTAATACTTGTAGGGTTTAGTACAGTTCATTGCAAAGGTAAAAACCTCGAAAATTGTATGTGATATATAGTATTACCGGCAAATAGTTATATATCTCATCTTTTCCCATATAAGCCTTCTTATAACAAAGGTATCTCATTCTAGCAGACATCTCCCTTAAAAAAAAAAAATCTAAATCCAGACTATAATACATTTGTGCCCCCCTCACCTCATCAGACCGAGGCGGGAAATATATATATGAAATCGAAGTGAAGAGAGGAATTCCGGTGCTCAGGCACCAAGACAAATCCTCCAGATTTTAGGAAGGGTTTGAAGACAAAGACTTCCAGTTCCAGAGTAATTGCTGGAAGGAATGAAAGGAGGTGAAAGACAATGTACGTCTCTCGTTCTCGACAAAAGGTGAGGGAGGAGTTATAGGTTTACTTGGTTTACAAAAGTTTTCGATATGGAACGAGTGTATATAGTTTTCCCAGTGAAGGACAACAGGGTTATTCAAAGTTAGTATCTATGTACTTAAAGATATCTTTCTATGTCTTTTTCGTGAACATACAGCAATGTCTTTTTTTTTTTGTGGTGGAGTGACCCATTTTGCTATCTTTTTCTCTCCTCTTCAGCAGGTCCTCGCTGTAACAATAGGGCTAATATTTCTTTGCCGCTTGAAATTCACCCTTAAAAAAATCTTGGGTTCTTCTGCCTCCGTCAGAGAAAACAGTCCTCGAACGCCTTTTGGAAATTCCATTACCACGTACTTTCTTTCGTCACGCGCCCTTAGCATTATAATCATTCCATTATCAAGTACTTCCTTTAGTGAAACGAGTCCTGCTATTCCTTCGTCGTGTGGAGACTCAAGGATCTCTCAGGGAGGAGGAGGAGGAGGAGGAGGGAGGATAGGACCTGACCCACGTAGTCTTTGGGAGGACGTAGGATCCTGTAAGGGCAAAGGGAGGGTGAAGGGAGCCGAAGGTGCTTGGTCGTGAGTGATGCTAATGAGGATTTAGCCAGACGTGGCAGAGTTCTTTGTTGCAGGACATGAATGACCCATCTACCCTCCTGAGGCATCCACGACCACCACCCCTTACCTCCCAGGACCTGAGTTTAGAAGGGTCCTACTACACAGACCCCCGAACCTCCTTCGGGATCTCCGGGGAGAAGTTACAATCGGCGAGAATGTTAGCAACGGCGACTGAAACGGGTTCCTCCTCGTTCACAATAGATGGTTGCCGTTAGGGTGGGAGTGTGGAGTTGGATATTTTTGTCTTTACGTATGACATTATCTTTGTTCTCTCGTTTTTTCCATATTTGTCATCATTACCGCCGTCATTCATTCGTTGTTGGTCATTCAAAATTGTTCACGTTGTACACACACACACACACACACACACACACACACACACACATACTACCCTCTCTTACGCTACATGTCAAGACTGGGCTTCACACACTGCTCCTCCCGACTCTCTTTACCCATCCCGTGGAACTAATTGGGGCACTTCAGGGGGGGAAAAGTTACGGCACCATCTTGCCACACGGTCACCTCCTGCTAACCTGAGATCCCCCGTCCCCAGGTTGCAGTTCAGCACCGCAACAACCCCGCTGAGCCAACCCGAGCTGGTGCAGACCGGTCCTGGAAAAGCCCCACCTCCCAGCCACACAGTGAGTGTCATCACTCAGTGATGATTAGTCTAGAACCATCACCCAAAACAGCGGGATCAACTGTGTCATAGTGTCAGGGGGTATTTGATGGAAGGGAGGAAGAAGTGGTGAAGGAAAAAGGTGATGGAGGAAGAAACTGGCGGAGAATGAAGGTGGTGGAGAAAGGAGAGATTGTGTTAAACACTCCACCTAACCCCCTCTAACACACACCCACACCCACACACACACACACACACACTCCTCACCCAACGCACTTATCGTATGACTTCATACATTAGAAAGCAAAAAAAAAAAATAGAAAAATCCAGTTTTCATGGCAAATTTTCTCTGGCTGTCTCACTCACACACACTAATCCTGCCATGAGCCGCCCTTATGACCCATACTCAGCCGATGTAAAAATCCCATGAAAACATTAATGAACCAGAATGAATTCAATTTGCACTAGTCTCCTCACTCCTCTATCTCCTCCTTCTCTTCCTCTTCCTCCTCCTCTTCTCATTTCTCATCCCGACCTTTCTACCTACCTCCGCATCCCCTAGTGAATTAACAATGGAGGGAGACAGGAACAATGCACCCCCCCCCTCCTCCCTCACCTGACAAGCAATTAGGCAATTTAGTGCGCTTGTTACGGGTGTGACCTCCGTTGTTTACAGGACGGGAGGGGCAGTTAGGGTCGATGGTTGGAATGTGATTAGATTTATTTTACTGGCGATGGTAGACGCAGGGAGATCGAGTTATGCGCCCAGACGCGTCCAAAATGTATCCATCCATCTAAATGTTAAATCGAACTTCAAGGATTTCGAAGTCAGGTAAAAAAAAAAAAATAAGGGCAGAATGGGCGTTCGAACTTCAAGGTTTTCGAAGTGACGAAAAAAAAAATGGGCAGAGTGAGCGTTTGTTTAGAATCAAGGAAGGGGCTCCTCTGCTTCTAGCAAAGAGATAATGATGTGGAAAAAAAAAAACATTGTATTGTTATGTTTTGATAGTCCACCGCACGTCATCGTTTTCTTTATTGTCATAGTCATTTCTATGGGAGGTAGGCTGATGGTTTGTAACTGATAGGTTGGCACAACGATAGACAAATAGCCTATGATACGCAGATTCCACAAACTCCAAAAAAAAAAAAAAGAAAATGATAAGTGAGGCTTTCGGCCTCGATAAATCCACTTAACTGACGGTGGATAAGTTGATAACCCAAGTGTCAATTATGGGGTCCGTCAGCTCCTCATTTTAGGGTAGTTGGCTCGTAACGAGGCCCCGTTACTACCTAATGTTCCCCGACAATTACCCCCTCCTCCTCTTCCTCTACCCAAGGTTTATACCACTCGCTGGGCAAAGCGAGCGAAGCTTAATGGGATACATGCACTCTTGTTTCGTCTCCATTTATTATAAGGGAGGCGAACGTAAAGATCTGAATACGTGTTTGATGTATAGTAGTAGTAGTAGTAGCACTAGTAGTAGTAGTAGTAGTAGTAGTAGTAGTAGCAATGGTGGTGGTGTTAGTATGGTAGAAGTAGTAGTGGTTTTAGTAGTAGTAGTAGTAGTAGTAGTAGTAGTAGTAGTAGCAGTAGTAGTAGCAATAGTGGTGGTGTTAGTATGGTAGAAGTAGTAGTGGTTTTAGCTGAAGTAGTAGTAGAACTAATACTAGTAGTAGAAGGTAACGCCTTTTCATTTTCTATCCGGGCTTTTTGGAATTAGACACCATTGCTCCAGACACGTCCAGTGGATATGACGGGGTCTTGCATGAAGCTCTTTATCGTTCTTTTACTTCAACCATTCCCTTCCCTCCCACTCCCTTCTCCCGCATACACATTTCTCCTTTTTAAACCCATTCCCAGTCTTCTACCTGACCGCTCCACTGTCGCAGCTGCTAATCCATCGACCTCCTCTCCCTCAGCCTCGTATTTCCAACGAGTGTGTTTGTTTCCCAAGGTTTCATTCAGCCTCCATGAGTCCATTTCTTCTTCTTCTTCTTCTTCTTCTCTCTCTCTCTCTCTCTCTCTCTCTCTCTCTCTCTCTCTCTCTCTCTCTCTCTGGGAATGATCTATCAGCCAGTCATCAGGTTCGCTTCTATGTTTGATGAGTTGCCATGGTTTGTCTTCGCTTCCATTTCGTGCCTCAGCGTTTCTGCACTTCGTTTTAGATGACAATCCGCATTACTGAATCCGGATTCGGGTGAGTAATGCCGGAGATCAAGGTCGATCTGGCAGTATTTCCGGATTTAGGTGGATTGATGTTTAGAGAGAGAGAGAGAGAGAGAGAGAGGAGGGAGGGAGGAGGTAATCCGCCATTACTAGGAAGGGTAATAGACTAGGGTAATACAAGGACAAGAGAGCGAAGTTGATAATTCGTAATTTATATTGCCACTCGTGACAGTTACAAGGACGTGAGAGGTCTTTATAAATCTTCTCTCTTTACTTGTTTATCAGTTTCTTATACTCTCTCTTATAGCAGAACTTTTCCCTCATAAATATAAATAAACAGGAAATGGTTCTTATGAGAAAACTATTTCTAGAGAAATAATAAATAAGGTAATACAGAAGTGAAGAACTTTTTTTTTTATTTTCCACTTTTGACCTATTTTTCAACTTTCTTCCATCTCAAATACACGTAAAAAAAAAAAGTGGTGTCCGTTAGAATTTCTTTATCTTTGTAACATAAATGATAATTCACAAATCATAAGAGCTCACTGAGCTTCAGTCGATTTGACGAATTCTTCTTCCAAGTCTTGCAGGAGTACCTTCAAAGTTGGCCGTTCGCTTGGTTCTTCCTCCATGGCCAGATCCAAGGAGTGGAAGATGTCCCCTGGCACGTAGCAGAGAATCATGCCTATGAGGAAGCCAAAGGAATAGACGTCGGAGGCCTTTGTGCTTGACCCTCCGGCTGCGACCTCTGGAGCAATCCAAGGGAAGTCTGGCTGATGGCAGAGCAACCCGGCATTCCCACCCTCACTACAGGCAATACCCAGATCGATGATGTTGACCACGGGTGCCTCAGTGGGGCCGCTGACGATAATGTTGTTAGCTTTGAAGTCATTGTGAACGATGCCTTTCTCGTGAATCTCCAGCAGTTGGCGTCCTGCCTTGATCCCCAGCTCTTGGAGGTTGTACCCAGCGTTGCTCTCAAATATCAGTTCGTCCAGGGTGTGGCAGCCTACCTGGGTCATGAGCAGGGCAGGGGGATCACGGGCATGTCCAAGAAGAATGGGTGTTCCTCCAGCTCCATCCAGTTTTTCCATGAGGTTGGCCTCATCTGAGAACATGACGACGTTGTCCATTCCGTTTCTAGACACCTTGAGGACGGCTGTGGAATCCTTCCAGGGCACGAGGTACACTGTCCCAGACTGCCCCTCGCCAAGAATTCTCTCCTTCCGGGAAATGAGATCTTCGATCTGTACTCTCTGGAGAAGGGTCATCTTGAAGAAATTTCTAACAAAGTCTGCGAAATGCTTACCGACGTCAACTCGGTATCCCAGATCTTCGGAAATTTAGTGAAGTGGGTGTGAATTGAATATGACCACAAATATAGCCTGGGTGTATATCCCAGTTCTTTAGAAATATAGTGAAGGGGTGTGTAATTAATTATTTATTTATTCATTATACTTTGACGCTGTCTCCCGCGTTAGCGAGGTAGCACAAGGAAACATCTCATTTCCAGCACATCCACCCTCCTCCGCACAACTCTATCTATAGCCCACGCCTCGCAACCATATAACATTGTTGGAACCATTATTCCTTCAAACATACCCATTTTTGCTTTCCAAGATAACGAACGTTCTCGACTTCCACACATTTTTCAACGCTCCCAGAACTTTCGCCCCCTCCCACACCCTATGATTCATTTCCACTTCCATGGTTCCATCTGCTGCCAAATCCACTCCCAGATATCTAAAACACTTCACTTCCTCCAGTTTTTCTCCACTTAAACTTACCTCCCAATTGACTTGTCCCTCAACCCTACTGTACCTAATAACCTTGCTCTTATTCACATTTACTCTCAACTTTCTACTTTCACACACTTTATCAAACTCATAATCAATATGACCACAAATATACTATAGCCAAGGTGTGTATCCCAGCTCTTCACAAATATAGTGAAGGCGTGTGTAGTGAAGATGACCACAAATATAGCCAGGGTGTAAATCTCAGCGTTTCAAATTTATCTGGAAGGCATGTGTAGTGAAGATGACCACAAATATAGCCAGAGTGTAAATCCCAGCGTTTTACATATACACTGAAGGCGTATGTAGTGAAAATGACCACAAATATAGCCAGGGTGTATATTCAACGCTTCACATATACATTGAAGGCGTGTGTAGTGAAGATGACCACAAATATAGCTAGGATGTATATCCCAGCGCTTCACAATTATATTGAACGCGTGTGTAGTGAAGATGACCACAGATATAGCTATGGTGTGTGTGTGTGTGTGTGTGTGTGTAGTGAAGATAACCGACGACGTTGACATGACATCCCAAGTGTTCATAAATGTAGTCAAAGTGTAAAAGTGATGCTGTAGTAGATATGCCAATTATGGGTATCAAAAAAATGAGTTAGGGATAGTTGAAGATGAGTTCATTGAGGGGGCAATCAAGATGAGCTTGTTCGGGTGAAGTGAAAATGAGTTTGTTCGGGTAAAATGAAAATGAGTTAGTCGAGAAGATGTAATGAAATGAGGTTTATGTCCAGGTCGCCTGCCCTTGCTAAGAGCGTTGAAAGGAAATCATCCTCTTTCTTGACACATGTTTGCAATTACTGAGTCTAGATGCAGTGAAAGTGATGGGCATAAGAACACACACACACACACACACACACACACACACACACACGGGTGAGTGCATGTGTGTGCACATACATGTCAATAATGTCCCTCTCCATCATATCATGTTCCCTTCAATTATTCAACTCTCCAAACTGTAATCTGCGCCGGGGATGGATGAGAGATGCCAATCGAGAGACGGAGGAGCTACGCTGATAGGTATAAATCTACTACCCAAAACCAGCTGATAACAACTGTTTACATCTGCACGAACATACGAAATGTATACACGAAATATATTTCTTCGAGAGAGAGAGAGATTTTTTTCTGGAAAGATAATGGCATGAATACTACCTTATTAGTAGTAGACCCCGCGAAAGATTGGGCTAGGGTAGACCCCACGAAAGACTGGGCTAGGGTAGACCCCACGAAAGATTGGGCTAGGGTCGACCCCGCGGAAGATTGGGCTAGGGTCGACCCCGCGGAAGATTGGGCTAGGGTCGACCCCGCGGAAGATTGGGCTAGGGTCGACCCCGCGGAAGATTGGGCTAAGGTAGACACACCCGTGGAAGATTGGGTTAAGGTAGACACACCCGTGGAAGATTGGCTAGTTGGGCAAAGCCAGGACAATGGAAGATAAGACCGCATGTGAAGGGTTTGGTGTGGGACGTGGAGGGGGGGGCGTCGCCGCCTGTTGGTCGCCTCGCGCATCTTTCAGCTCGACACTTGTGATTAATTGCTCGTTCAGGATTTAATTAGTAAACATGAACAGCCCCACGTAAGAGAGGGGCGTTGGGGAGGACGGGGGAGGTGGAAGGGGAGTGTTTGTTGGTGGTGGGGAAGAGAGAGAGGGGAGGAGGAATAGCTGGAGGAAGAGGGCGATGGGGGATGTGAGGAAGAAAGGGAGTAATATGAGGAGGTGATGGTAGAGGGGGATGGGGATGTGAGGAAGAAAGGGAGTAATATGAGGAGGTGATGGTAGAGGGGGATGGGGATGTGAGGAAGAAAGAGAGTAATATGAGGAGGTGATGGTAGAGGGAGGGAGGGGAGGGAAAGAATATTGACAGGTATAAAGGGGTGTATAGGTGGCGCAAAGGGGGACTGATAAAGGGGGACTTGAGTATTAAAAAGGAACGGAAATGGGGGAATGACGCTGATAATGGGATGAAGGAAGAGGGAGATAATGTTGCAGTCTGGGGCGGGGGTATGCAAATTTTCTTAGGGGGGGGAGGAGGTGGGGGAGGGTGTGAGGGGCTCATATTGTGATGTAGGGTGATCTGTTCATAGGTATTCACACTTAGGGGGGAGTATGAACAGGCGAAGTTCGGTAAACACGAACACACACACACACACACACACACACACACACACACATATATATATATATATATATATATATATATATATATATATATATATATATATATATATATATATATATATATATATATATATATATATATATATATATATATATATATATATATATATATATATATATATATATATATATATATATATATATATATATATATATATATACTATCCTTTCCCTTCTTCATAAGTAGGATGTTCCTCTACCCCATCTATCCCTCCCTACCCCTCCTATCTCTCCCTCCCCCAGCCACGTCATAACCACCCCAGGGTCGCACCGCCTCCCCCCAGGTAATCCATTACCGGCTAGAATATACATCGTATATATATTGCTATAAACACGAGGACAGCGTCTACCACCACACGCTCTCTCTCTCTCTCTCTCTCTCTCTCTCTCTCTCTCTCTCTCTCTCTCTCTCTCGATCAGACCCGTGGCGGTATAACATAGGCTGGCTCTCTCTCTCTCTCTCTCTCTCTCTCTCTCTCTCACACACACACACGAGCAAACATAGCGGGTAAGACCATCAATCTTGGAGGGAGTTGCCTCTCCTCTCTCTCTCTCTCTCTCTCTCTCTCTCTCTCTCTCTCTCTCTCTCTCTCTCTCTCTCTCTCTCTCTCTCTCTCTCTCTCTCTCTCTCTCATCAATCCCTCCATCAACGCGAGCCCCAACTAGCCAGCAACAGCCCAGCCCCCACCCCTCTTCCCGCAGCCCCCAACGAGCCAGCTAGCCAAGCAGCCCCCCTTCTCCACCCAGCTAGCCAGCATCCGCCCCTCCAACCAACCTAACCTAGCCCTCACCCTCCCTATTCACCGTCCAGAGGCTGTCAACTCATGGGAGCTGGTTCTTCTTTTTTTTTGTAAACTTGATCTATTAATCTTGACCCTTGATAATATCTCAGGGATTAATTCAGGGTTACTCTACTCGCCTCTGCCAAGGTAGAGGGGTTCCTTCAGAACAGAAGGGGGATAAGGAGGAAGAGAAGAAGAAGAAGAAGAAGAAGAAGAAGAAGAAGAAGAAGAAGAAGAAGAAGAAGAAGTAGAAGAACACACCAGTCAAAGCCAGATGCGTGTGTGTGTGTATGTGTGTGTGTGTATGTGTGTGTGTGTGTGTGTGTATGTGTGTGTGTGTGGGTGTTCTAGTGTCTTTCGGCTCATGTCAACACAGGAATGCACAGTTATTGTTACAGGGTCAATTACCATATTATTTATATCACCTTAACTCAGTTCATCTGTCACTACGTATATATCACACACTGTTGGTTCATTTATTTTGATCTTCGTACATTATCAAGCGAAATATCGTACGTCAATACGCGATACGATTAGCAATCTGCTGTTGCGAAATATTCGCTGTATCTCGAATTTCTTTATATGTATATATATAGTACATTTAATAACATATCTAATGGTATAGACTATATCTTTCGTTTGATTGATATCTTTTGCTATCTTATCTTCTCATGAAACAGGATATAGCTATAGGTTTATTGATATCTTAATCCCGCATTGTCTTTATCAGTTGATTTCGAATGAAAAACACACAGACCGTTGACGTCATCTCATTCCCTCGCCTGTGAATGGGCAAATACCTGTGACGTCACGGTTTGTTTACCTGAGATGGATGATGACGTATAGGGGCTCCACGGCGAGGAAATGTTTTGGCGGGAAGGACGCGTTAGTGAGGCAAAGGAGACTTTGCTGGCGCGCGAGAGGCGGCCGAGGAGGAGGGGGGCGTGATGGATGGCGTTACACAGGACACGTAACGCGAGATAACGTCGCTAAGAATACTGTTGCCTCCCGGTCGCTACCGAACCGACAAGGGCGGACGTTAACACTCGCGTTAACGTAAAGGGGAAGAACGTCTGGTCTGGAACGAACCAACCAAGTCTTGTAAAAGGGGTGGACATGTTGTCAGGAAATGGATTCACACGAACCATTTACGTCCAGTGCTGAGGTAGCGACCATCTTCCTCTCCGTTGCTGCTGCCTTTGCTACTAACACTCTCTCTCTCTCTCTCTCTCTCTCTCTCTCTCTCTCTCTCTCTCTCTCTCTCTCTCTCTCCTCCTCTCTTTCGTCCGTCATGAGTATAATGTTATGAATAACACCTAAATGTATTTTTAACTTGTAATGCAATAGATTTTTTTTTTTTCCTCGGTGTAAACTCTCTTACACCCATTTTCTTTCTTCTGTAAGCTCTCTTACCCCACCCCCCATGTTCTACAGCCCTTAGACACGCTTAAGGTGTGACACATGTATTTTGTCTGCGCACAATCTTTTTTTCTCTTACCACGCAATGAACCGCTTATTTACCGTAAAGAAAGCCTTTAATGTTTTACCACCTTGAGATTTGGTAAGGTGTTTTTTGCCCAGCAGACTTGGCCAGATGGTTTTACTTAAGACCAGACATAACTCTTAAAGCTGTTGGATATAAGAGTGCAGTGACTCATAGACTTGGTGACAACCCGTTCTCTAAATCCACTTCCTCATCATTTGGTAGCAGATTCCTATGATCATCTCCCTCTTCCTCGCTTCTCCCTCATATTCACGAGTCTCTTACTCATGACTGACTTAGATCTTCCTCCTTTCTTCTCCTCCTCTGCATCCCTGACAGAAGTGTGGTGGTGGTGGTGGTGGTGGTGGAAATGGCTGACCTCCCTGTGAGGTAGGGAATGAGCGACAGAGGACGAGATCTTTGGACCTGTGAGGTAAGGAATGAGGGCAACGACACTGTATGAGAGACCCTGGACAAGTGTGGTACGAATGAGATGCTGTGTGAGGTGTGCCAGTGAGGAGGAGAGAGGAGGAGGAAGATGAGAAGGTGGAGGAGGAGGAATGATTAATAGTGGTGAGACACAAATGTGTTGAGGGTGAGACTCGAAGATGGTAGTGGCGATGAAGTGTAAAGTATAAGTATTGTACTTGGGAGGGTCAGATGATAGTATAAGTGGGGTAGATGGTGTGGAAGGGAAATACCGACGAATCACAACTATGGTACGAGTGGAGTACGTGAAGCCAAGAGGGTGAGGCATTGGTCACCATTCAGGTTGAGCACACATAAGGTACATTTCTGGTACGAGGGTAGGATGTAAGGGTAGGATATAAGGGTATCTTAGATCCCTGACGATCTTGACCAACGGACATCAGCTATAGTGGATCTGAACCTCTGATTTCGTATATGGTACGGTGAATGTAGCATCGTAAGGTTCTAATATGCACCTCTATATCCCATCCTACGTACTCTTAGATACTCCTCAAGGGATGAGGTATTGAGGATCGGGGGCAAATGTGGGGGTTTGAACACCATAAAACACACAAACAAGAAGATTTATGAATTCACAGAACCTCTGTAAACATAATTCAACTCCCTACCTCTTCTACGAACTGATATACACTGGGGAAAAAAATATATATATGTAGACTCCCTATACCTCTGTCTTCGTATCACTGCCACGGAAGTGTCCTCCCTCATTGGCATCACTGTCACACGTTCTTCCCCCCAGCCACGGTGTCGAATGTAATCCCCAGCAAACGGCTAGGCTCTCTCTCTCTCTCTCTCTCTCTCTCTCTCTCTCTCTCTCTCTCTCTCTCTCTCTCTCTCTCTCTCTCTCTCTCTCTCTCTCTCTCTCTCTCTCTCCCTAACCCACGTTTTTCATGTATTTTCTCCATTTCAGCGGTACGCTCACACAGACACACACACACACACACACACACACACACACACACACCTGCCATCCCTCTCGACTAACCCGATCCTGACCTGAGACAGACACATGTATGCGTATATATACACACAGATACGCCCTGGAGCGCACATATACGTATACATACATACATACATATATACATACATACATACATACATACATACATACGCTCTGGAAAGCACATGTGCATTTATATGCATCGTCGCCTCGCCAGGTTCCTCGAGAATAAGAAGACGACGAGGTTGCCTCATTATAATTAAGATAAATGAAAATGTTAATTGGATATAAATGACGACTCCTAATTCAAAGGAAGGGATTTTGTGTGCTGGGATGTCTCCGTTATTAATGGGCAAGGTGACGGAGGGAAAGGGGTTTCTCTCTCTCTCTCTCTCTCTCTCTCTCTCTCTCTCTCTCTCTCTCTCTCTCTCTCTCTCTCTCTCTCTCTCTCTCTCTCTCTCTCTCTCTCTGCCCACCACCCCTCCCCCAATAACAATTAAGGAATCATCATTATCGGAAGGCAGTTCAGAAAGGGGGAGGGGGTGAGGGGATTTTTTTTTTTTTTAGGGGTGTGTGTGGGTGTGGGAAGGAGGAAAGGAAAGGAAAGGGAGGAGAATAAAAGAGATTAGAGAGAGAGAGAGAGAGAGAGAGAGAGAGAGAGAGAGAGAGAGAGAGAGAGAGAGAGAGAGAGAGAGAGAGAGAGACCTTGATGACCTAAAATGTGCGTCGTTGACACACACACACACACACACACACATCCACGCAACCGAGGCTACTTCATCTGCAGTGATCGAGAGCCATTTGACCCTCACGCTTCATGACCAACAGATCTCTTAAAAGAAATGATTTACTCATATGTCCATCCATGTTACATATACCCCAACCCACTCTCCCTCTCTCTCAGATATACTCAGAATACTCACAGCGCGGAAGTCGCCATAACATGAAATCATTGTGAGCAAAGTGATCTCTGAGGGAGAAGGAGGAGGAGGAGAAGGAGGAGGAGGAGAAGGAGGAAGAAAGAGGAGGAGGAGGAGGAGGAGGGGTAGGAAGAGGCAGATGAGGAGGAGGAGGAGGAGGAGCGGGAGGGAGGGAAAATAGAAGAAAAGCAAAGAAGAAGGTTTGAAGGAGAGAGAGAGTGAGAGTGAGTGAGGAGGAGGAGGAGGAGGAGGAGCCTTTAGGGAGAGCATACATCTGGCTGGGAGATCTCCGTTGGATGACAAGGGACTCGAACCTTTCCAACCTTCCTGATCTGCACAGTATGTACGAGAACCAGGCGAGTGACCTGTGCAGCGAGGGCATCGCCCTGAGCGTAACACAGACACCGAGGAAATATATATATACGTATCCCTCGAAGACCTGAGCCACAGGGAGGCAGGAGGCAGCAGGAGGAGGAGGAGGAGGGAAGGTTTGTTATCCTACTGTGTCTTGAAGGACTTGCAACACACACATACACACACAGACACTGAGTCGTCTTAGGGGATTTCTCTCGCCATCGTGACATAAAGAGAGAAATGTAGACATTCACTTTTTTTTTTCGTCTAAGCTGCTCAACTTTGGCAGAGAGAGAAAGAATTTTCGTTCAAGATCAGTACTGGGATTCACACATTTTCCCTCTCTCCCCCATGACAATAGATGAAGGGGTTTCCTCCCCCCAACTCCTGCTCAACCCTCTGTCGGAACTGTTGAACTGTGAAGAGGAGAATAGTATGAATATCAACCTTTTCTTTCTTTCTTTGTGTGTGTGTGTGTGTGTGTGTGTGTGTGTGTGTGTGTGTGTGTGTGTGTGTGTGTGTGTGTGTCCTTCATTATTGTGGACAGGAGGAAGGAAGGGGAAGGGGAGAGGGAGGGTCTCACTTTATTCTGCCAAAGCTGCTAAGAAAAAAAAAAAAGAATCGGCAGAAAAGAATTCTTTTCAAGAACATCAACTTGAGTGTTTTGACGAGATTTAATCTTCTCTGTCGATGGGAGAGAGAGAGAGAGAGAGAGAGAGAGAGAGAGAGAGAGAGAGAGAGAGTAGTAGTTGTAGTGGTAGTAGTCTTGAGACATCGCTCGCTTCTCCCCTTCCCTCCCTCCTCCATCACGACCTTCAACAATCTAATCGTGAAGGAACGTAGCAAGTTCTTCTTCTAAATCTACTCTTAGAAATAAAAAGACACACACACACACACACTCTCGCTTTTGCTCGTTTATAGTTGCAAGACGCTGATAAAGGGAGGCATTACCCACTCGCCCCACTCACTACAACGAGTATCCAGGCTAGACCCTCTCGATTGACACTGGTGTGGCCACGTAACCACACCCTCGCGGGAGATAGCCAAACCCATTCGCCAGACGTCCTTTATAATAGCAAGGGTGACATGCACTGGTACTACCACCGCATCTCAACTGGTTCTTTAAGCATGCAAAATATGCAAACAGCTTCCATGAGGACACACAGGTCAAGAGAGACAAATCTGGAACTTCTTTAGATCAGTAGGTTAGGTGTGTCCTTCTGTTGCTCGGTGCCTTAGACAACTGAAGCCATAGCCCCGTCCACCACTTAATCTCACAGGTTCCCAACGCCATAGAAACAGCATCCACGTCCTCCGAGGTCTAATAAGGAGAGGCCTGACACCTATACAAATCAACCTGCTGTTTAGATTGAAAGTACAACTATGGGTCTGTCACCGTCTACCTCCTTCTGCTATGCTTGCAGGCATAGATTCGTCGGGTACTTACTATCAAATGCCCACGTGAGAGTGAATCAAATGTGTACCTCGCCCCTACAAAGGCAAAAGAGCACTACAGGTTTAAAAGATACTTTCAAGTTTCTGGAACTTCATAACTTCATAACTTCATTAAGAGTCAGACACTACCCCAGGATAATGCCGCCCTCCTCCTAGGTAGATTTGTAGAGCAAAACGTTCCTTTAATTCGCATAGCCACGACAGCCTCTGTACTCGCTTTCTCACCTGATAACCAGCCTGTACAAATAAGCACTGAACTTGTTTCCAGGACTCGTGATTGCCCGTTTATAGCCACCTCGTAACCCATGAACGTATCAAGTCACCAGGGAAAGTGGACCCGCCCTTGCGATCCAAAACGACCAGGAAATCATATCTTTGGGTCAGAATTGGGGATAAGCATGGAAATTAGTCGGGGGAAAACAAGGGATGTAGTAAACTACATGGTGGCTTCTGGAGAGGATGAAACATAAGTGACCTTATAATGAAGGTGATAGACAGAGAGACAGACAGACAGACAGACAGACTGACATACAGAGAGGAATGTGCGATATCATACCCATGCATGACTCAATCAAATGTTACACAGTATGTCATGTGATTCATCAAATCAGTCATAAGAATTATCAAATGCGTAAGCCAGATTTTTTTCTCCTCTCTCGTTTCCTGCGACCTTCGTGCACTTGATAAACATCATTTAGTCGCCAGGTCTCTTCGTCAGGACGATCGTAGAAGACGGCATCAGGTCGCCTCTTCCTCCTCCTGTGGTTTTACGCTTGGTAAAAGTTTGTTTACATCCAGCGAGTGTCGGCGTCTTTGTGTTGTAAGCGACCCGTGTGGTGATGTGTGGCCAGAGCACACACACACATCTCTCTCTTTTTTTCCCCCTCTCTCTCTCTCTCTTTCTCTCTCACTCTCTCTCTCTTTCTCTCTCACTCACTCTCTCTCTCTCTCCCCTCGTCTTCCCCTGAGTTCCGGGGTCCTGGCAAGGTGTAATGCGAACGACGAATGTCTTAACCTGGGGAGAAGAGGTGAAGGAGGGAGGAAGTGATATATATATATATATATATATATATATATATATATATATATATATATATATATATATATATATATATATATATATATATATATATATATATTGTTCCTCCGTGACTGCGTTTGCTGGTCTCTCTCTCTCTCTCTCTCTCTCTCTCTCTCTCTCTCTCTCTCTCTCTCTCTCTCTCTCTCTCTCTCTCTCTCTCTCTCTCTCTCTCTCTCCAAGGAAGAAGAAGAAGAAGAAGATAATGGAGAGGAGGGAGGGAGGGAAGGAAGATAAGAGATGATAGTTTTGGCACTATCCTGGCAGCACCGCCTCTCCACACACACACACACACACACACACACACACACACATACCCCACCACCAGAGACCATCTCCCTTCCTTCCCCTCCCTCATCCCTGCCTCAAAGCCACCCTCACCCCCAGGAGGAGCCGGCCTCCCTCCACTAGTCTTGCAGTGTCAGCTGCTTAGCCAACGGACTGGCAAGAAGTCACCACGCGTTTTACGTCCTTCTTAAAAGAGAATTCCTTGTAATTTTTCACCCGTCGGGGTCTCGTGTGTGTGTGTGTGTGTGTGTGTGTGTGTGTGTGTGTGTGTTCTTTCTCCCTCTCTCCGGATGTGAATGCGTGTGTGTGTGTGTGTGTGTGTGTGTGTGTGTGTGTGTGTGTGTGTGTGTGTGTGTGTTTCTCCCTCCTTCCGGATGTGAATGTGTGTGTGTGTGTGTGTGTGTGTGTGTGTGTGTGTGTGTGTGTGTGTGTGTGTGTGTGTGTGAAACCTTCTCTTTGAATGAATTTCAGTCTCTGACTTTATTTTGTCTAACGATTTATACACTTTGTGGTTTGTTCAGATGATCAGTCATCTACAGATATACATTATACATTATGCATTACTTTATTCTAACTTTTATTCATTGATAAGTTGATAGAAGTATCTCTTTATTCAAGTATAGTCTTTTACCCCTTACTTGTTGGTGGAGTGGTTAACGTTGCTGACCATGAGTTAGCACGGGCCATCCCAGAGTCGGAATCTCTTGAGTTCGAATTCTGGGCACGGCAGTTGCGCCCACAGGCAACGAAGCTCTTCATCCTCTTTTCGAGGCTGGTCGATAAGTGGGTACCTGGCTTAGACCGGTGTGTGTGTGTGTTTATATAAATATATATATATATATATACATATACATTCATAAAAATAAAGACATGATATATGTGTACAAAAACTCTCTCCCTGTCACACACACACACACACACACACACACACACACACACGGTAGGTGTGGACCCCCACCATATCCATTACCCTGGCCACGTGGCCTACCTTCAGCCTTCCCCACCCTACCCAACATCCCTTTCCCCTTCCCCTCCCCTCCCTAACACGTTTTTCTACCCATCATTGCATTCCATCTCTCCTCCTCCTCCTCCTCTTCCTCCTCCCCATCCTCTACCCATCACCTTCTCCCCCAGCACGTCCTGTTCTCCACTATCCTCCCCACTATTACATTTCCTCTTCCTCCTTCCATTCTTCGTTTTTCCCCTTTCCTCCCCTCTCCTTTCCCTCCCATTCTCAACCCCCTTCCCTCATCCCCTACAACCCATCCTTTCCCTTTCCCCTTCAACCACCCAGACCCAACCTTTCCATTCCTTCTAACCCATACCTCTCCTCTTCCCTCCCCCTTCCCCCCACTCTCTCTCCTCCCCTCCTGTATCCAACACTTGGCCTGGCACCCCAACCAAACACCCCAATTGCTTCTAAACCTCCCCAACCCCACCCCACCCCCCTCAGCTAGTTTAACACTTCACTACCCACTTTCGTGTTTCCTCTCGCGTTTTGTTACTCCCAGAGTCACCAGCGCTGTTTGTTTGTCTCGAGTTCTCTTTGTTTGTGAGGGGGGGAGGAGTATGTGTTTGTTTGTACTGGGGGGGTATGGGGAAAAGGTTTAAATGTGTATTGGGGAGGGTGGGTTACAGAGGTGTGTATGGCTTTCATACTCACTCATTTGTATCATTATCATTCTGTTATTTTTATTGTGGTTCTATGTTTGCCTTATTTCAGTTATTTCATTTACTTCCGTCTCTTCAGATACCGGTTTTATATCTGTAGACGTAATTATTTCCAAATTTTTTCTGTGTTTAAGTATTTCCAAATTATTTCTATGTTTAAGTATTTCCAAGTCATCTCTTATTTGTCTCATTTATCTCTTCCTCTCAATATTGCTTCTCTTAATCTATATTTTTTTTTCTAGATTTGTATTAATTTACGTTTATCTTACGATACTCTTCCATGATTAAGGTACTGAATTTGAATTTGAAATTGAAAATCAGATGCTAAATTTGAATTTGAAGTTGAAAAAGAGGCTGCAATGGAATCTGGAATTGAAAAAGATTCTGTTTTAAAGTATTTAGTTTTATGCTATCTATTGTTTAGATATACATAGAGTTTAAGTAAAGTTTAATTCTTATTGCCAAAACCAACAATTCAACCCTCTCTTCTCTTCCTTTGATGTTCAGTTCTCTCTTCTCGTATTTCCCTATTTTTCCCTCATTACCGTTTCTTGCATTTCCTTTTCTCATCCTTTGTTTTCCCTCTTTTTACATTACCACTTCATTTCATTTCCCTATTTTCTTTCATATTTCCCATGCCTTCTCATTCTCCTTTTCCCTCCCTCACAACCCTGACACAAGTCGTTTCTCTCTCTCTCTCTCTCTCTCTCTCTCTCTCTCTCTCTCTCTCTCTCTCTCTCTCTCTCTCTCTCTCTCTCTCTCTCTCTCTCTCTCTCTCTCTCTCTCTCTCTCTCTCTCTCTCTCTCTCATCTAAATTTTTCTTCCGTACCTCAATTTGTCGACGAATGTTCAGGCAAATGAAGATCTTGATGACAAAACTCAAGTTTATATTGAGCACTTTAGGGCTACAGTCCAAAAAAAAGAAGAAGAAAAAGTCAAGGATTTCAGACTCTTTCTCATCAAATTGGATCAAGTTTCTTTGCTCTCTATTTTGGTTTGTCTGTTTGATTTTGTTTTGCACACATGGGAATGCATGTGTACGTGCCCTTGTGACCCACCTTCCTCTCCCCCTACAGACGCCTCCATAACTGGCCTCTCCTCCTCTTTCCCACAATTTATCAAGTCATTCTCCGTCACACTACATTTATCTTCCTACGTTTAGTGGTCCATCTTCGCCCCGGCCACCTCCCCTTCCTTGCACAGGATGTGAGCCGTGTGAGGGAGGGACAGGGTGGGTGTGTGTGTGTGTGTGTGTGTGTGTGTGTGAGAGAGAGAGAGAGAGAGAGAGAGAGAGAGAGAGAGAGAGAGAGAGAGAGAGGGAGGGAGGGAGTCCTACGTGCACGAGCCTCCTCCCGGAAGTTGGTTTTGAGTGGCCTGACCTTTGACCCCCGCCATACCGCCGGTCACGTGACATATTAGAGTTATTTCTCTTCAAGATGCTCTTTAGGGGGTCAACCACAGGTCTGGTGGTTTCAAGAGTGAGGATACGTGTTTTCTCTTTAATTTTTCTCTCTCTTTTTGAGACAATGTCTCAATTTCTGTCTGACTATTCCGATTGGAAAACATCTCTCCCTAGTACTGACAGAGTGATTCTCTCTCTCTCTCTCTCTCTCTCTCTCTCTCTCTCTCTCTCTCTCTCTCTCTCTCTCTCTCTCTCTCTCTCTCTCTCTCTCTCTCTCTCTCTCTCTCTCTCTCTCTCTCTCTCTCTCTCTCTCTCTCTCTCTCTCTCTCTCACAGCCATGGACCGTCAGCTGCTGTCAACGAGAGGGTTCCGACAGGAGGGCGACGTCAGTTCTGTCAAAACAGAAGAAAGGGGTTTCGGGTGGTAACTGCTTAAAGAAGATGGGGTTACGTACCTTTAAACGCACATCTCCCAGAAATAATATTAGACTAAATTTCGAAAGGGAATGTATGATGATGTCAAACACGAAAGGAAAGAGAGTTGATTGATGGATATTTGAAGAATGATTCGTTCATGGGATAAAAGGGGGACATGGGGTAATTTCAAGAAGAAAAAGGTGATTCAAGCACGAATTTAGGACATAAGAAGGTAAAAAAGGGTAAGAGCAAGATAGATTGAAGACTTCACGAATATTCGTGGCAGTATTTCGAACAGCTTTATCATCTTATACACATTCTGAATATCCGTGTGAGCTGGCGACATGTTGTGAACGTCCACTTGTACAGAAGGTAGGAGTGTCCGCGAGAGGGAGAGAGAGAGAGAGAGAGAGAGAGAGAGAGAGAGAGAGAGAGAGAGAGAGAAGGAAGGAAGGAAGGAAGGAAGGAAGGAAGGAGAGAAAGAGTTTGCTTAGGCAGTAACCTTTAACGATGGGGGATATACAACCCCACCGACCCATAAAAGTGTCTGTGAACGATGCCACAAAAGAACGCCGTGTGCCAGGAAGTAACGGAGCATCAACACAAAAAAATAAAGAGGCTTCCATCTCATGCCTTCCCTGGGGAGGATCAGACACACACACACACACACACACACACACACACACACACACACACACACACACACACACTGTCAAAAGGAGTCTGGAGGCTGGGGACGAAGGCAGTCCGATAACAAGCACCCGTTATATATACATATATATATATATATATATATATATATATATATATATATATATATATATATATATATATATATATATATATATATATATATATATATATATATATATATATATATATATACATATATATATACATATGTGTGTGTGTGTGTGTGTGTGTGTGTGTGTGTGTATGTATTGGGTTAGATTATATCTTTCTAAATCCATATGCATATATGCGTATCTAAGAGCTTATAGAGTTGATATATATATGATTTATATATAGCATCTTGTATAGGCTATAGCATCTTATATAGGCCCTCTTAAAAAATCGTCTTCACGCAACGAATCAACAGGGAAGACTGTGAAGTAGTTAACTGTTATTTGAATGACGTTCCTTTCATAGTTACTGCATGCATGAGAGATCAAAGCATGCATGGCATGTGGGTCAGTGACTCATGAAGGAAACTAAGAACATATCGTTATCTGTCATGATTTTGTACTCATTCATTTCTTGTTCATGTCTAACCCATAGTTATGTACCCTACACCCAAACTATCACTGAAATCGTTTGTCTGTGTATATCTACACAATAGATATTTATAAAAACTCAAAAAAACTTATAAAACTTCCATCTACTGATTTCTTACCGTCCCATCTATGCTTGTTTTCAATGCTTAGAAAAGTGAAGATGTTGAACTATTCATCATATTTGCATATTATCACATCATTATTGAGAATCTCTTAAAAATATTAAAGTTCTTTTCTCTCACTTCCCGTGGAACAGTTCGCGTTCGATGTCTCGTAAGATGTGCCAACTTCATGTGTGATGAATTTAAGGAAAATTCTTAATTGCTTCTTTCCCTCACCAACCCATCATGGATCATATATTATCATGAGTTATATGCCTCATCATCCTATCATTCAACCTACTTAATCACCCTACAATCATTCTATGAACTTTTCCTCCCCACTCTCCCTTGCCTCACGATGATAGAGCCCAACCATCTATTCTCCCCTTCTCGCTCCCACACCCTTATCAATCCCCTTCTCTTCCTACCCTTCTCCTCTCCCCCTTGGGCCACTGCTCGCCATGTGGTGTAGGGAGCCAAAGGAGTTTAAGGGGAGATTAGAGAAAGGGGAGGGGGTGTTTTTGTCACCTTCTCCTCCTCCTCCTCCTCTCCCCCCACAACCTATATGGTCACGACTCCTCCCCTCTCCTTCCTCCCCCTCTTACCTTTTAGATACGCCTGCCTCCTCCCACCTCCCCAACCCCCACCCAACTTGTCACATTCCATTATCTCCCCCTTCTCTCCTGTGTCTCCTTGTTTCCTTCGTCCTTATCTATGTTCTTGACCTGCTCGTCCGTGTCCTTTTCTTGTGTCCTTGGAGACATTTGGCTGTTCTCGTCTCGTCCTTAGTTTCTGATGTTCAAGATCACCTTATTCCTCAACATGTGTTAGACTGATGTGTTGTCTAATTCGATTTCCTTTGATCATATTTTCATTCTGTTTTTCCTTTTTTTCCAGTGGTACAGTTGACAGGGGGAATCATCTAAGCATCATTAACGTGTCATTATGAATAATAATTAGGACCAAGTGAGAGTCATCATCTTCGTTTTATTCTTCCTTATGTACGTCTTGTCTATTTCTTTCCCCCCTTCTCCTTCTCTCTTGTTTCTATTGTCTTTTGTCTTCACCTGATTCCCTCTTTCGTTAGTGCATCTTCTTCTTCTTCTTCTTCTTCTTCTTCTTCTTCTTCTTCTTCTTCTTCTTCTTCTTCTTCTTCTTCTTCTTCTTCTCCTCTTTCTTCCTCTTTCTTCTTCTTCTTCTTCTTCTTCTTCTTCTTCTTCTTCTTCATCTTCTTCTTCTTCTTCTTCTTCTTCTTCTTCTTCTTCTTCTTCTTCTTCTTCTTCTCCTCATTCTTCCTCTTTTCTTCTTCTTCTTCTTCTTCTTCTTCTTCTTCTTCTACACCCCCCTCCCCCCAGGGCCTCTCCCTACGCTGTGTCTACCCCCACTTCCGGCTCTGTCTTTGTCACACTCCTCCCTAATTGGCTGAGTGGCATTTTTTCCCTGAGCGATTAAAGGCGTTGCTAGTTAGAGGTATTTTCGCGATCCTTCCCGCTCAATATGTATAATCTTTCCTCTCAGACACTAATTCATTTTAATATTTCTAAATCAACAGAACACATAGAAAAAGTAATATAGTCACTCTAGCTAGATAGAAAGTAGGATGACTTTGAAGTAATATAATCCTCGTAAAAATGTTACATTTCCTGACGGAGTTATATTACCAAACTGTTCATTGGCTCCACAATAATTACAAATTTACCTCTTTTAATCATTTTTTTCTGCCGGAATTCTTTAACTACACGTGGAAAAATAGGGGCTTTTGATATTCCCATTCTTTCGCAGAATAAAAAGGCCATTGCTCGCACCCCAGCCCACAACGGCCTTTTAAAAGTAACGGCTATGTGGCCATTAAACTGTTTGTATTCTTTTTTTCTATTTGTTTTTACATCAGCTGAACCAAACCTATGGCGAGACGATGCAAGGACCAGTTTCCTCTTCCCTTATCTGAATACGTCGCTCTTGCCCCCAAAAGAGGTACGCCAGACTCATATATATATCCCCCTTCTTTTATATATCTTATATGTTCCTTTATATATATTCAGTACATACCTTTTATATGTTTTATATGCTCTTTATATATATTCAGTATATACCCTTTTGTATTCCCTTTATACATTCCTTATATACGAGTCATATGGCACCTCGTATATCCTTACATGTATATAGGCATATGTATACGTATGTCTGAGCTTGCTCTCCACACGGGAGCAGGGTAAGGTAAGCTCCTTTAGGTCTAGAAGGTCCTCGATGACGCTATACACCATCTTCCCTTCACTGACGATGATCCAGCGTCGTTCGAAGGTGGCTTTTGATCGTCATTCGTGGCGGCACCGCGTACAAGCTAGGTCCAGGAACACCTAAATATGGACACGTTACGAACACACACACACACACACACACACACACACACCTGGTGTGGGGGAGAGAGAGAGCGGAGAGGAGGGGGAGATACCCCGGCAATATACCATAGTGTGTGACTCAGTGGCGGGGAATTTCAGTGTGTGTGTCAAAAAGAAATTCTGGAGTACCGCTGGGTGAAGCTTTCTCCCTCAAAATTTTCGTTAGCATTCCCTAAGATGATATATCATACACATCCTTAGTATATACATTCGATTTATATACAAGATACATATGTGTCGTGATATGTCTTATAAATCCTTAGTATATACATTCGATTTATATGCAAGATACATATGTGTCGTGATATGTCTTATAAATCCTTAGTATATACATTCGATTTATATGCAAGATACATATGTGTCGTGATATGTCTTATAAATCCTTAGTATAAACATTCTATTTATATGCAAGATACATTCTCTCTCTCTCCGTGAATGTGGATGTAATCTGGTATAGAATATTATCAAGAGCTTTCAGTGTCTCTCTCTCTCTCTCTCTCTCTCTCTCTCTCTCTCTCTCTCTCTCTCTCTCTCTCTCTCTCTCTCTCTCTCTCTCTCTCTCTCTCTCTCTCTCCACTGTCTTTTTCCCCTCTACTTCTCTATCTATGTCTTATCTTTTTTCCCCTCTACTTCTCTATCTATCTCTTATCTTTTTTCCCTTGTACTTCTCTATCTATCTCTTATCTTTTTCCCCTCTACTTTTTTATCTATCTCTTATCTTTACAGCCACCTCCAGACTCGACACATCTTATCAGTCCATACATCATCCTAACCTCCATACCACTGGTCTCCCATCACCTCTCCATCACCCTACTTCCATCACCAACCTCCCCCACACCAACCCTCCCCTGCATCACCTCCCCATCCTTCTCCCCCTCTCTCACGCCCCTTAACCTCCCCACTTACCCCATTACTAGCATGCCAGCCAAGGCAAGTGGTCCGGCTGCGCTCCACACAATTTTTGTCTCAATGTGGTGGTTGTGGTGGTTGTGGTGGTTGTGGTAGTTGTGGTGGTTGTGGTGGTTGTGGTGGTTGTGGTGGTTGTGGTAGGGTACCCGCAGGAGGGGGTTCCTTGCTGTTCGGAAGTCGGTCTTGGGGAGAAAGGAAAGGGAGGGATGGAGTAGGGGGGAGATAAGGTATGAATAGCGAGGGAGGAAAAATGCGAAGGTAGAGGTCTGATGAGGTAAGGATTGGTAGTTGAACAGATAAGGGAATGGGGTGGGAGGGAGGAATGCTGGGGGGGGGGGGAGGGAAGGAGTTAGAAGGGAAGGGATAAGGGGAGAGAGAGAGAGAGAGAGAGAGAGAGAGAGAGAGAGAGAGAGAGAGAGAGAGAGAGAGAGAGAAAGGAATGAGAGAGAAGGGAATGAATGGCTTGGGAGCTTGTTGGAGATGGGAGCTTGTGGGAGAGGGGAGCTTGTTGGAGATGGGAGCTTGTGGGAGAGGGGAGCTTGTGGGAGAGGGGAGCTTGTGGGAGAGGGGAGAATGAGTCAGATAATGAAGAATGATTTGTATGTGTGTAGTGAGGGCATTGCATACATTTTTGTTTGTTTAATGTTTTTGTCTGTATTTAAGCGTCTGGACGGAAGGCCTTAATTTGTTTGTTTATGTTTGTGTATTTGTGCGTAATAGTACGTATATTAATATGTGTCAGTGCTTGTTTGTATGTCTATGTCTGTCTCTGTGTTTGTGCTGATATATATCCATTTGGGCATATGTGACTGTGTTTGTATTTCCGTATTCACAAATGTGTGTGTGTGTTTGTGTGTGTGTGTGTGTGTGTGTGTGTGTGTGTGTGTGTGTGTGTTCTGGGCTGACTGTGGAGAAGAGGAAAGATTTATGGGCATTGGGTGCGTGTGTCACCTGGTCTGTCTGTGTCTTTTTAGGCCTTATGTCTGACTCTGTGACACTATTTGTCCTTGCGACCTATTCTGTGACCCTATATGCACTTGTGACCTACTCTGTGACCCCTGTCCTTCTGACCTCTTCTATGATCTATTTCTTTCATTCATTCTTAGACACATAGATTCAAAAGAAGGACGAAATAACCACTTTGTTACTTGATCCCTTGAGCACGACTATACCACCCTTGAGCACGACGAAACGACCCTTGAGCACGACGGTACGACCCTTGGGAACGACGGTACGACCCTTAAGTATAATAATCTGGCCTTTGACCTTACCCTTAAAAATCAGGTTCAAGGCTTAGCTAAAGACCTGTGCTATTATGAAAAGGGGTCGTCCCATTGTGCTCATTGATCGCAACGAGGTGTTAAAGCATCGTTTCGGTCGTAGTTAAGGGCTCACACTCATTTGGAAACGCGACTATGCATATTCGATAATATATTCATAACATATATATTATATATATATATATATATATATATATATATATATATGTTATGAATATATATATATATATATATATATATATATATATATATATATATATATATATATATATATATATATATATATATATATATATATATATATATATATATACACATCAAAGATTTAAAGTGTATCTCCACCAAGGTTTCAGTCCATTTCAGACCCGCTCGCATGTTCTGTACGTCTGTACACACCCGTGAACGTATGTAGACACATAGAATGATACGTACGTACGTGGTTGTGTAAGGGTTACGTTGGATGGAGGAGGGGTGATGTTTGAAGCACATGGTGCCTACGAGTACCATAGATCTTGCCAACGAGAGAGGCGCGTGGGGTGGTGTGTGTGTGTGGGGCACTATATACCAGCAGTTACGGTAGGCTGAGGGCCTCTGGTGTCACTGATGGAAGAGGAGGGTGGCTGAGAGGGAAAGAGGGATGGAGGGGTTAATGGGAGGGAGGAAGGATGATATGGGAGATAGGGAAAGGGAGAGGGGGGAAGTCGTATGGGTGGATAGAGTGGAGGCTGATAGTAATTGGAAGGAAGGAGGAGAATGGAGGAGAAACAGAGAAAAGGATGAAGGTGGGAGGGATAAAAGAGATGGAGAAAGTCATCCAATATAGAGATGGCGGTAAGTAGGGGATGAAGCTAGTAGGTTTATAGAAGGAGGGACGAGAAAGCACATAACTTTACGGGATATTAGAAAGATATTGAATGCTAATAGAGTCAAAGAGAACACCTTAGAGGCTCTGAAGTATTCAATGAGAAAAGGAGAGAGAGAGAGAGAGAGAGAGAGAGAGAGAGAGAGAGAGAGAGAGAGAGAGAGAGAGAGAGAGAGAGAGAGAGAGAGAGAGAGAGAGAGAAACTTGAAAAACACAAGAGAATCAAATGATACATGAAATAAACGAAGGAAGAGAGAGAGAGAGAGAGAGAGAGAGAGAGAGAGAGAGAGAGAGAGAGAGAGAGAGAGAGAGAGAGAGAGAGAGAGAGAGAGAGAAAGGAAGACATAAAAGCCGAATACAAACGAAGACAAAAGGAAGAGAGAGAACACAAAAAAAAGACAGAATAGTCGACAATTAACTGTTTAGCGCGAAGAAACATGGATGATGACCAACTATTATGCCTTCCATGTGACTCATTAGCATAATAGGGACGCATAATGCCCAGGCAGACTTGCTTTTCATGGCTCTGAACTGTAATTCTTCCTGTGAGACGGAGCTGACTTGCCGGGTGGCCCCAGACACAAGACTTACCATCTCATTTGCATACGTGTTGTTGGAGATGCGCACACTCATAGGGGTTGAGGGAACTAAAAGAGGGGAGGGAGGATGGTTAGATACTGGGGGTAACAACGGGGTCTTCTGAAGTAAAGGAACCTCCAAATTTGGAGGTCATTTCCCATCTCGTATTGGGTATAAAACTCCTGATAATAGGCAATGTATGTATACAACTATTCTCTTTGGTATGATGCTGTCTATTCTATCCTCATACCGAAGGACAACTCAGATCGAGTGGTTAGGTCATTTAGCTCGGTAATGAGGCTCACAGGTCTGGTAATTGAGATAGATAGCATATATATGATTTGTATAGATTAAGCTTATATACCGAACAGACCACGGAAGACCAAATTGACTTATCACGAGATGGTTCGTTCATGAAATCAATGACCCTCTGGGTCATTGATGATGCAATGTACACCAACTGGAAATAACCATCTCGTCCATTCTGGAACGAGTTCTATTGTCTTGGAATCTAAGACCTCTGGACACACGGCTTATTCCAGCGTTCATCGACCTGGAAAGAAGCAATTCCGTGTATTGATGTCAACATTATTCCTCTAAGCTTTAACCCATCTGTCTCAATTTTCGTGGAAAGCCATTTTCAGTCACGTCTGTTCCTTACAAACATCCATTAAGTTCCTCTTTTTTGTTTTTTTTACCAATTTACATCTCTAATTTACATGTGTAAGATCATGGTAGGGTACCCATTCGCATTTGCCGTACCCATACGCATCTGCGTTACCCATACGCATTTGCGGTACTCATACGCATTTGCGGTACCCATACGCATTGCGTCACCGTACCTCAATGCATGGGGAGTGGTGCACGTGTAGCGAGGCAATTTACGTGCAAGCACGTGGTTTATCTATCCCCATGTGAGGTCCAGCCCTGAAGACGAGAGGAGGTCGTCAACACCCACGTCGACCACACCTGTCATAACTTACCTTTAATTATAGCTCCACCAGCTGACGCCCCTCAGCTGGTGGGGGTGACAACGCGTCTGTCCACAATGCACCTTTTTCTTACCGTCCCTCCCTCTGTCTTGATCACGTCTCCGTCAACGCTGGGGAAGGGAGACATGCTGGCTTTTTCCTCCTTCCCCTCGATGTTTATTGTTCTTTATAACCGTTAGAACTGTAGGTGATATATATATATATATATATATATATATATATATATATATATATATATATATATATATATATATATATATATATATATATATATATATTGGGAGACAAACAGCAAGACACGAAGGTCTATGACAAGCCAGTTTTGCTGGAGGGAGGAGAGTAGAGTAAGGGAGAGTGGGAAAGTAAGGGGATGAGAGAGAGAGAGAGAGAGAGAGAGAGAGAGAGAGAGAGAGAGAGAGAGAGAGAGAGAGAGAGAGAGAGAGAGAGAGAGAGAGAGAGAGGGAGCAGACACCACAGCCATGCTAGAGGTAGATGGAAGAGAGAGGGAGAGAGGGAGGAAGGGAGGGAGGGAAGGAGGGATGAGAGTGGGTAGAGAAGAAGAGGATATGGGAGAAGAAGAAGAAGAAGAAGAGGAGGAGGAGGAGGAAGAGGTTCTCGGATGGATGTGGGAGGGAGTGTGGTAGATCGGATTACATTCACGTAGGTCGCCACTCCCCCTGTACGGCATTTCCTCGAATTTCATTGGGAAACATTTTTTCTTTTTTTTACATCGTTAGTTTCCGAAGTTATATTCTCTCTCTCTCTCTCTCTCTCTCTCTCTCTCTCTCTCTCTCTCTCTCTCTCTCTCTCTCTCTCTCTCTCTCTCTCTCTCTCTCTCACACACACACACACATATATACACATTCTTCCACCATGCCCCACCAAAAACATTAACCATTTATATGCAAATATTCCTATGGACCTGCCAACTCCGAAATACTCTTTTAAAACCCTACCTTACACACACACACACACACACACACACACACACACACATACACACACACACACTCCACATTTCCCCCTTGTTTAAACATTCATGAGATCATTCACCGGGAGGCGACGCTTTGCATGGTGTTTCATGAATAAATATGTTCCAAATTCAAATCTAAAGTTATACGAAAATTCCTTCCTTCGAAGGACATATTATTTACGCTGACGAAAAATACTGTTACTGTTTTCCCTCATTCCTTTCTTCTTCTTTTTTTTCTCTTTTTGTTTTGGTGTATTTTCAGGAGGTGTTGCGAACAATGATGATGATGTATGAAGTATAGTATCTGTACTGGACGAACAGGGAGTTCTACACTCATGTAGAGGCGTCCCCCACTCTCTTTTGAATGTTCTTCACTACCGTACACCTCCTGTATGCCGTCCGCGTCCTGAGAGAGAGAGAGAGAGAGAGAAAGAGAGAGAGAGAGAGAGAGAGAGAGAACAATAAACCCACCTAAGGATCTCACGCCGGACCACCAGATCAAGCCAAGTTATAAACACTGCCCAAGGCAGCTTCTCACAGCAGTAGGAGTAATCCAGGTCACACCTACCCTTTCCAGAGGTACTTCCAGCAGTCATCAACCCGTCCAGGAGTGCTTCCATCGGCATTCCAGTTCTCACTTACTCCATCCAGCGATCGCTCACCAGACCAACGGGGCTTCCAGTCGTATTCCAGTTCTCACCTGACCCATCAAGCGGTGCTTCCAGCAGTCACCCACCCGTCCAGTGGTGCTTCCAGCGGCAGTCCAGTCCTCACTCACTCCCTCCGGCGGTACATCCAGCGATCACTCACCAGACTAACGGTGCTTCCAGTAGCATTCCAGTTCTCACCTCGCCCATCAAGCGGTTACTTCCAGCAGTCACCCACCCATCCAGTGGTGTTTCCAGAGGCAGTCCATCATTCACCCACCCCTTTCCAGCAATACTTCCAGCAGTCACTTACCCTTCCAGCGGTGCTCCATTCACAACCCCAGAAACAGTTTTTCACCCCTACCGCACGCGCTCCCTCCACAGATCTGCAACACCAGCTGCTACACCCTGGTAGAGTCTACGTGAGGACTTCAAAGACCTTTTTTTTTACTGTTACTCCGTTAGTCTCAACCCTGAAGGGCCTCAGACCCATGAGTGCGTCTCAGACAAGCCCACGAAGGCTCTCGATGGTCGAGGAATGAGTGGTGAGTGTAGGGTAAGTCTATGGTGAATGTGAGGTGAGTATAGACTCCATGTAGGGTGAGTATGTGGTGAGACATGTAGCGGAAGCGGTCTCAGCCACACACACACACACACACACACACACATCGAAAACAGGAAAGACCAGACATGATGCAATCGTCCGGGCCTTCATCTGGTACGATCATGGAAGATAATGACTGGAATTTCAAGAAATTTTCTGTCTTTTAGTTCCAGCTTCTTAGCGTTTTACAGTGTAGAGGTGCTTTGTTGAGGACCTCAAAAATATATGTATAATGTTTCTAGTGTATGGTTGAATAGAAATGCCTCAAGAAAAGTACATGTTATGATCATGTACTGGAGAGAAAGTAACTAAATGTGGAATTCTGTATGTGCAGCTCTGTGTAAATTTCTTCTCGCATGCTTACACACTGTTACGTGCATAATCTTCTTTTTTTCCATTGTTGGATAAGATACATGTAGAACTGAATCATTGTAAGGTACGTGTTCATTGAATTACATCACTTCCTCTCTGATATCCACTGAAAGCTTCAGGAAATAACTTACAGGTCGGGTGGCATATTACCATATCATCATTTCCCGTTCGAATGGATGTCTGTCATGTTTCATCTCAAAGGAGTTATCAGTTATAGATCTTTAAACTGATTCGTGTTATTCACGTATTTGATGTACGATAAGGATGGTATATCACACACACACACACACACACACACACACACACACACACACACACACACACACACACACACACACAAGTCCTCTCTATATGTGCTTCTGAACTACACGCTTTCATGAATGGTAAGAATGGTAAGGTGAACGATTCCACGAAATAACTACGTGTCTGCATTTGCCACTAGAGAGAGAGAGAGAGAGAGAGAGAGAGAGAGAGAGAGAGAGAGAGAGAGAGAGAGAGAGAGAGAGAGAGAGGTTGGAGGGGCGCTTCAAGTGGGGGGGTCATGGTTAAGGTCGAGTGTCTGGAAGAGGGGAAAGAAGCAGCAGGTAAGAAGGAAGGGAGGGTAGGGTGAGGGTGAGGGAGGAGTAACCTGGCTTCAGTGTCAGGAGTGAGGGAGGGAAGGAAGGGAGAGGGAGGGAGGGAGGTATAGAGAGAGAGGGGAGAGAGAGAGAGAGAAGGTCAGTGTGGAGGGGCGTGGCGGAGGATAAGATAGCAGTAACCTCAGGGACCTGACCCATGCTGCCCCCTTCTGCCTCCTACTGCCCCCTGCTGCTCCCTGCTGCCTCCTACTGCCTCCTGCTGCCCCCTACTGCCTCCTACTGCCTCCTGCTGCTCCCTGCTACCTCCTACTGCCGCCTGCTGCCTCCTATTGCCTCCTACTGCCGCCTGCTGCCTCCTACTGCCTCCTGCTGCCCCCTGCTACCTCCTACTGCCTACTGCTGCTCCGTACTGCCTCCTGCTGCCCCCTGCTGCTTCATGCTGCCCCCTGCTGCCCCCTTCTGCTTCCTGCTGGCCAATGCTACCTCCTACTGCCCACTGCTGCTCCGTACTGCCCCCTGCTGCCCCCTGCCGGCTCCTGCTGGTGGCGTCAGAGGAGGAGGAACACAGACGCAGAGGTGATAACACGTAGGGGAGTAGAAAGGAAAGACGGCCGACAGAAGACGTAGATAAATCTCCCAAATTTCGTAGATGTATTTTCTCGATACAGTAGATGATGTGTTGCCTAAATTCGGTAGATAAAACTATCACATTCGATAGATGGACTTACCCAATCCGATAGACAGATCTACCAAAATCGGTAAATAAAGCTGATCAAATTCGATAGATAGATCTATCAAATTAGTAGTTAAGGTCACGAAATTCGATAGATGTATCTCCCAAGTTCGTTAGATCAATTTCCCACAAGTGGTAGATAAATCTACCAAGTTCAACAGAATTAGATTTACCAAATCTGGTAGACGAATCAACCAAACTGTCTATATATATATCTCAAACTTGGTAGAATATTCATTTCCAAAACGCCAAGATATTCGCACGAAGATTCGGTTGAGAAGAACAGCAACAAGAAGACCCAATAAGAGAGGGGAGAGAAAAAAATTCTGAGTAAATTCATAAATCTTCCAGAATTTCACAAACTACAAGATTTATTCCTCTCAAGAGAATTAGGATGAATTTGAGACTTTACTTTTTTTTTTTGGAAGAAATTCGCGTTTTGGTAATTGGGCCCCCCACAGCAGGTCTTCGCAGGGGGATGGGAGGGAGGTCGGTTATTCTGGCTGGCCCCAGACAGGTATCCGGTTACAGAAGATTTATTTCGGATGCTTGACGCACATGCGTTAGCTGCGTAGGCCTAGAGGAGACGGGGAGGTCTATGGTCTGTGGGCAGGCCTAGTGCGTAAGACCAGAGAGTAATCACTGGTGGTCTGTGGTCTGGGTGAGGGAGGGACATGTTCTGTGGTCTTCGGAAGCCTCAGTGTGTGTGTGTGTGTGTGTGTGTGTGTGTGTGTGTGTGTGTGTGAATTATCAGTTCTAATGATAACGATAATGATATTGATAATGAGAATAATTATGATAATCGGCATAATATTAGTTATATAGATGGTAATAGAAATACAAGTCATAAAAATCATAATGATAATCATAATAATAGTAATGGTAATACTGATAATGATAATAATGATAATAGTAATAATAATAACTATAATGATAATAATAATAATAGTGATGATGATAATGATAATAATACAAGACTGAATGACCCATCACATGGGTTTTGATATAGACAGAAATTCTCTTTTTTTCCCTATCTCGGTTCTTCAGTGTTTTCAGCTAACTTAAATTTCCCAAAATGATCGAGGCAAAGATACAACAATGTACTGGAAGGACATACGCATGTCTTGGCCAGCGTAACTAGTCTACGACACGACGTATATACCCCTGCTGACGTAATCTAACAACACCACTACCCCATCTAGTAGTTTAAGCCTGGGTCACACAGCTCTTCCTCTGGTCGATGTAAAGTAAGACCACGCGTATACGATAGCGCCATGCGTATACGACGGCGCTACGCGCGTACAACAACGACGCATCGCTTACAACAACGACACTACGCGTACAACGACAACGCGTAATGAGCTGACGTTACGACACGATAGTCCCTTTACGGTGCGTTACGTTGGCCGGCTTGGAGGAGGGAGGAGGGTGGAGGAGGAGGAGGAAGCGGAGGAGGGGTTTACGAAACACAACCAAATTCCATTAGTAACCTGAGTCATACGTTGTAGCCACGCCATCTTGTGGTCTGTAGGAGGCAAGAGGAACGCGATTCCCTTCCTCCTATAGTGACATGAAATGGAATTCTCCCTTCCCACCTGCTTTATCTTCTTCACACGTCTGGTTGAGGCAAGCGTGTGAGTGGATATATCTACACGAACGAGGAGGTGGTGGTTGTGAATCAGAACGTTGTACAAGTTGCTATAAATCACAGGGTTGTAGATGATAATCAGAGAGAGAGAGAGAGAGAGAGAGAGAGAGAGAGAGAGAGAGAGAGAGAGAGAGAGAGAGAGAGAGAGAGAGAGAGAGAGAGAGAGAGAGCCGGATTGTACAAGTTAAATAAGCCCTTCAAGTGCCCCCTTTCTCTCTCTCTCTCTCTCTCTCTCTCTCTCTCTCTCTCTCTCTCTCTCTGCCCGCGCTAGCCACCTCTCCCACCGACAAAAAGCAAAACAGATGAGGAAAATTGAGGATCACTGAGAGACGCTTGCCACTACAGCGTCACCTCCAGCCGTGCGAGAAGAGGAGAAAAACTGACCTCTGTGATTGTGACGAACCCGCGCCACTCCTTCTTTTATTCTCAAACGGTCATAAAAAACGATCTCGGTCATTAGCTCTCCCCCTGAGCCAAAGACGGTGGACTTGCCATCCAGATGAGGTGAGAAGAATGAGTAGAATCATATCTACGCAATGAGAACTTTATGAAAGAGTGATGTGGTATACAGGGGACGACGTGATGTCAGTGGAATGAACCAGGGCATGTGAAGCGGCTAAGGAAAACCTTGAAAAGGTCTATTATGACTGGCCTTCCCTTGAGGAAGCTATGCTTTTGGTGCATTGCACATGACAGCTAGAGAATGGATGTGAACGGATGAGGTCTTTGTTCGTCTGTTCCCGGCGCTACCTCGCTAACGTGGGAAACGGCGTACAAGCATAATATAAGAATATATATATATATATATATATATATATATATATATATATATATATATATATATATATATATATATATATATATATATATATATATATATATATATATAAACAGACATACACATCCACACGCCTCGTCTATGCACAGAAAGAAATGCATGCACATCAATGACATTAGCTAAAATGTTTATATATATACTCCGAGGTCTTTATGGCCCTATAAAAATTTTATTATGCTTCTCCAGTGGATGACATTACCACTTAATGTGTGCGTGTGTGTGTGTGTGTGTGTGTATGTGTGTGTGTGTGAATGTGTTTGAGTGTGTGTGTGTGTGTGTGTGTGTGTGTGTGTGTGTGTGTGTGTGTGTGTACTTAAATTTATTCGAAGTTAATCAGGGTTTATAATGAGCTTAGAGAAAGACAAAGGGCAGAAACGCCTATTTCTTCCCTCACTTAAACCTTAGAATCCCTAAAACTAGCTGTTAAAGGGAGAGAGAGAGAGAGAGAGAGAGAGAGAGAGAGAGAGAGAGAGAGAGAGAGAGAGAGAGGTTTATGTTGCCTTTGTTTCTCTCCGTCATTCTTCTTTCAGTCTCGTGATTTCACGTTAAGCCTCTCAGTCCTTCTGCTTTGACCTCATTTCACCTCATATTCTTTACTTCAAACCTCATACTGCCTCATTTTCTCAACGTTGAACCTTATGATACCTTAAATTCTCTCCGTTGAACCTCATACATCTTCCACATTAAACCTCATAATGAACTGAATTCGAAACGCTGAACCTCACGATACCTTAACCTCCCTACATTGAACCTCACATTCTCTCATACTCTGTACGTTAAACCTCAGACAATCTCAAATACTTTAGATTGACTTACAAGCTTATCACAGCCACTTACCCATAGATCCACCACCCAAAACAAACAAAAAACTCATCATTGTAAACAAACTGTGTTATCCACAAAGTTCCCCCTCAGTTCTTCCTACCTATACCTTCTATACCTTTCGTCACATCCATAAAACAAACCAGCGTAAGGGGGTCCCATTGGATGGTTAATGTGTCTGTAACAACGTAGTTACACCCGCCCGCCACTGGACAAGAGATACACAGTAGATAATCCTAGTATGAGCTTTTATCTGTCTCGGTTTTATGCAGTGGCGCACATCATGTTAATGTGATGGTGTCTGAGAAGGCGATAGGCGGTTAGAAGGAATGTAAATGGGACGCTTCTGAGACAGGGGTTAGGTATCAAATGGGTAAAGGTATCATGTCGTCGAACTAAAGGTGAGGAACGTGTCAATCAGTGTGTGTGCGTGTGTGTGTGTGTTGGAGTGATGGTATATATAGCAGGTAAGCATAAGACTTTAAGGCTTAGTTCATCATGGTAAGGTAGCGTCGCGATGAGTCGCACCGTCGTGGTCAAGGGGTCGTACCTTCACGCTCCAGCAGTCAACCCAAAGGGTAGTGTGTGGTACACTAGTACCATCCCCATCATCAGCTGGACCCTGTACCTATCCACACACACACACACACACACACACACACACACACACACTTACATATTCCAGCCTCGCAATCTACGTCTTAATCAACGATACCAAACCTTACAAGTGGTTATCTCAAAGATATCTAATGCCACAAGTGTTCCCCCCTCGCCTGCATTAAGAAAGGGGTGTAATAAACAGAGGTACAATGGTTGCATTCACTTATTGTTTTCTCTCCTTAAGTATGGTTACGTGTTGGGCATACCAGACAGCCCTAGCTGGCTTTCCAGACAGCTCTAGCTGGCTTTCCAGACAGCTCTAGCTGGCTTTCCAGGCAGATGCAAGAAGGCTTCTCAGTCTTGCTCCGGAACACAGCTGGCGTTTTGCTTAAAAAGAGAGAGAAAGAGAAAAAAAAATGGTGCCTCTCTCTCTCTCTCTCTCTCTCTCTCTCTCTCTCTCTCTCTCTCTCTCTCTCTCTCTCTCTCTTCTTCTTCTTCTTCTTCTTCTTCTTCTTCTTCTTCTTTAGATATTCTTCTAGCTCCTAGATAGTGTGAGAGATTGAATGTAGGTCTAGATGTAAGAATGCGGGGCATGGAGTGTGACAGAAGAATCAAGGAAATTGCCTAGTTTATAGCTCAGTGAAATGAAGGAACATCATATAGCAAAATATTGTGCGATTTTGAAATTAATTCACCAACTTGATGATAAGGGACCCCTAATGAAGGCTTAATTGGCATGATTTTTAGTGTGTGAGGCCTAATTACTTCAATTGTGCCATGCAACATACCTAATACAACCACAGCTCCCTATGAACCATTATAAACTATCTAGCCCTCCCTATTGGAAAATCTAATGGATTCTAATGCTAATATCATACCAAATTAGTCCATTATTCAAGCGATTCCAGATTGAATGTGAAGTGTTAATACTAATGTTCCATTTATCAAAGTATGATATCTTTATCATTTATCATTTTGATAATTGCTCGCGTTTCCCTCACTAAGTGACGTAGCGTCGAGAACAGACGACTAACACTTCGAGTAAAAAAAAAAAGTCTTCTCTTGGTTCCTTCTTCAGTTTCTCCTCTTCGAAAATCATTATACAGGAGGGGAGGAATTTCCAGCACACACACACACACACACACCCTCACCTCGCAGACCACCTCACCCTCACCTCACCAGCTCCCACCACCTCCCGCCCTTCTTAGTCTTAACCTTTTACGACAGGGAGGAAGATGGTTACGCCGCCTAGTTATTCTCCCTTCCTCCCTCTCTCTCTCTCTCCCTACGCCGAGGGTGACGCCCGTCCTTTGTCTTAACCCCGACGCAGGACACGGGAGAGGAGGGTGTCTCCACGGGACGCTGTAAACACATGAGCGAGTTGGTCATGCAACCCTTGGGGCACCAGCGACCGAAATGCCCACCACTCCACCACTCCCGACCGGTGCACCGCTCCACCACTCCACCGCGCTCCACCTCCCTTCCACCGCGCTCCACCACTCCAGGATGCGGCGGTTAAGATGTTTATATAATTAATGAATCATCTGTATGCCGGGTCTTCCTTCTGCCTACGTATGTACAGGTGCGCCGCTCCGCTCAATTGCTTATGTATATATTCTTGGGGCTCTCATATATATATATATATATATATATATATATATATATATATATATATATATAGTAGAGTCTTATGTTAACAGGTTATACCAGTACTGGATTCAAAAAGATATATAAGGACGAATTTAGGCCATTAAATCACCCACGATCGTCCCTTATAGAGAAGAATTATTCCTCCCACTAGATTCATCGCTGTGGTGTGGTCGGGGGAGAGAGGAGGAGGAGGAGGAGCTAGCTGCTGTGTGGTGGTATACCACCACACAGCAGAGGTGACACACACACACACACACATACAGCAATGTATCATCGCCTGCCTTGTCCGCTTGTTTGACCTGGGCAGCGCTGCCAGCCGTAATACAAAAGACGAGAAAAAAATGATAATCACTCACTTTCACCTTGACCTTCCGTCTCAAAACCATTCCTTTTGCTCTCGAGTTTGATAAACATGACCACAAAATATGTAAAACGTAAAAGATACGTTATGATATATTAACGTATGACCTTCACCCTGCTAGACCGGGCAGTGACCTTGCTCCAGGCACTGTCGCCAGCTACAGTTCGCTGTCAACCGTCATCAAGAGCGATTGTGGCTTCTGTGCAGGACCCACCAACACCACCACCGCTACCGCCTCACACACCGTGCGCCCTCACCAGCGTTGCTTGTGTGAGATCGAAGTACGTCTTCCGAGTGTCCTCGCCTGGCGTGTTTATTCGATTGATGATAACAGGTGGACTATACCTGCCAAGATCGTCTGCTTCACCACACGCCCTTCTGCAGAGGTGAATGATCATAATGGTCATTGGTAAAGTAGTTTGGTACTTAGTATATACGCGTAATGCTGTGTGTATATAGGGGCTTTATTAGCTTTACGTTTCGTCATATGTGTGGGTTAGGGAGTTATGTTTTAGGCAAGGGTGACCTATATACGTGTGTGTGTGTATGTAAAACGAATCGTAATGCATATCTACCCAGAAATGATCGTCCATTCTCATACACAACATACAACTCCACACGAAGGTATATACCCCTTTTTACACACACACACACACACACACACACACACACACATATGGACACGCTCGCGAGCACACGCACCCAATACACAGAACGAGCATACATGTATCCAGATATGCGTGTCCACATACATATGTGTCGGGAGATACGCACCAGCGGCGACGCCCACGCCCATACAGCCATAAGGTACACAGTGCGTGGGGTGCAGCCCTGCAGGTTAGCGGCGTGTGTTTGTACAATATTATTGGTGATTTAAGTTGGACGTTGAGTGGACGACAGAAGATGTCGGATCTAGTGGTGGGCCCCTTCTCTCTCTTGGATGACCTCTGATCTCTCTCTCTCTCTCTCTCTCTAGCTACCTCCCCATCTACCTATCTATTCATCGATATATCTATATAGCTAACTACTTACCTGCCTATCACTCTTATTTCGTCTATCTACAAATAGCTAGCTTCCTACCTATCTATTAGTCCATCTATTCTATCTACATATGTCATACATTTCTTCATCTACTTCACCCTTGGTTCTATAAGCTTTGATATACCATATACCACGCATGTATATAACATATAAATTGCTGTTGATATGATGCATCACATACCAACATTCATATCCCCTTAACTCTGTACAATTTATCAATTCATTTTCCTTTCCTATCCGTACATGCCCCTTTGTACACAGTCAGTAAGGGTATTACCATATTAGATTGATCCTTCGTGGTGTAGTGGTTAGTGTTGCTGACTCTGACGCATTCACGGGCCTGCCCAGGGGTCGAGTTCGCAAAGGTTCGAATCCTAGTCGCAGTAGCCGGTCCACAGTTAACCCTAGCTTTTCATCCTGCCCAAGAGGTTGGTCGATGATAGATATTGGGTACCTGGATATATATATATATATATATATATATATATATATATATATATATATATATATCCAAGCTTTCTTACCACCATACCATATGTGACCACGTATATTCAAAACTTGTTTTCATCTTATGATAATATACTTAGCATATTTCACTTCGACCCTTCGTTATCTAGAATGTTATGACTAGTATCCGTAAACTCGAAGGATTCACGGAAATACAAGGGTTCGAGAACTTTTTAAAGTTATTACACCTTCGAACATAAAGTGATCCGGTTGTTCTCGTGTTTCATATGTCTGGAATCCATGTTGGGAGTTTGATCACGTATTGAGACTTTATTAGGGAAAGACGAAACACGTTGTTTCGATCTTATTCAAACTTATTTTGGAGGCATTCAGTAGCCTGATCCTTTTTTTTTTTTGTTTGTGACTGATCGTATTTTGTTTCCGAGGTGTAAACAATAAGCACTCAGGCGGTGTGGATCCCTTATCGTCGGTTCCCCGGGCTATAACCGTCCGCTGGAAGCACCCCTTTAGAATTGGATTCCTTGTTATGGGAGGGTAATGGCGACGGGTTATCGACCTCTGGTAGAATTGAATGGCGCTCTTGGAAGTGTTTGTTAGTCTATATAGATCTACGTGTCTGTATATATGCTCTGAATCGGTATTAAACTCGTGATGTTGAGCTGTGCATCAAAGGCGATTGGTACATACATATGTGCTGTTCGTACAGCCATTCTCTTTTGTTTTTCCATTGTGGCTTTTGTTTTTAACGATAGATTTTTAATTTGATTATATATGGAAGTTTAGACGAACGTCATTTGCGTAAAGAAGCACATTCAGATCTCTCTACCTATGTTTATAGATATGTCCACCATACAATTGTGTGTGTGTGCTTCCATAGTTTTTTGTAGCGACCATTCTAACGAGGATTGACCGTTATGTCTCTTACCTCGAACGGGGAAGCTGTTTAGTTCTCTTCCTTCTCTCATCTTTCGCTCTTTGAATAACCTCTGTAAAAGTTTGTCTTCAAGCAAATGTGAAACTCGAATATCAATATCTTTCAAACTCTTCATTTACCTTTCGCTCAAAGTAGTCTAAACTGGGAGATATCTATTTTTTTTTTTTCTTCGTTACGTCCGTGCCATGTCAGCTACTGTTAATTACCCTGACTGATTAATTATACCTGCCTCATTGTACAGCAGTGATAACATTGTGTTTAATTGCTAATTTAGAACATAGGATTCTGGTCGATATGACAACTGTTCACTACACTTGAATTTTTTTTTTTTTTCAGAAGCATAGTGATCAATATTGCCTGTAGGTGCCACAGAAAAAGGAGAGGATAGTCAATTTTAAACCTTACGATGATAACTATAAAGTTTACCCTATTATCCAGTACAGGCAATACTCAAACAATGTGTACATTATTGAATATATGTGGTGGGAGGGAGGTGGTGGAGAGGGGGGTGTGTACTGATTTGCATAACAAAAGATGCACTCAGCTATAAACGAGATGTTAGAATTGACACTAACGGTAGTGAAGTGTTCTGTCAAGTGGACGATTATAGACTTTACGACTGGTTTTGATTGTATGCAAATTAGCGAGTCTATCAAATGATCAATGTCGAAAGGTGAATGATACAGTCGGGTTCACAAGTTCTGAAATTTGTTCCGTTCTCGTCTGGGTCTTTGTGGAGAGGTCAGAGGCGTTGACCTCAGGAGTAAGGTCAGGTGAGGTCACCGAAAGTGGATGGAAGGGTTACGAAAAAGGTCAACGAGGCTTATGACCTTTTCTATACCGTCCTTCACATTGTGTTGATCGTATTAATCACTGTTCCACACAACACACACACACACATGCACACTTATGAATAGTATACATGATGTATATACTTACTTCCTACCCCAGGAGTCCCTTATGAGACTTCTGCATCACTCAGGAAGCTGGCCACGTCCACCAGTCGGGACCACAGGTCATAAAGTGCTGTGACGTTGTGTGTGTGTGTGTGTGTGTGTTTGCTGGGAGAGAGTGAGTGTGGAGGGCGATTGAATGGTAAGCAAGTACTCGTTGTCCTCTTTATACCAGGTGAAGGGTCTTGAGGGTAAGGTTTATGTTGAAATGGTGTTTGTTTAGAAAGACACACACACAGACAGACACAGAAGATGACTGTTCCTTTAGCTGATATAAGGCATTCCTTTCTCTTCAACAACTCTTGTGCTCTTTAAATTAATTACTAACGCCATTGAGCAACGACCACTCCCGAGCCAAAAGCTTAATCATTCGATCGATCGATCCCCTTACCATCCACCCCAGGCAAACCCACATTTGAAATAAGCTGTTAAGAAATAATGGTGCTGTTAGAATCAGGTGGTTCAGCTACGAGAGACGGGACTTGTCCCCCCCGTCAACGCGATCGCCGGCCCATTACGATAAGGGTCGGATATATCGATACAAATGAATTTCACTTTACGTAAAAAAAGGGAAAAAGATCAATTGTATTTACAGAATGTTGTATCGGAAAGGGGGAAGCGAAGGTCGAGTGGAGTGACTTGCTATGGTAAGGGTTGGTTAATATTTCCGAGTTGAAAACACGTCTAGGTCATGGGGTTAGGGTCAAATGTCCCGCTGGTTGGGATGTCCTCAGGGGCCAAGCCTTCACAATAGGGTGGTAATGGGATACATTATCTCTCTGTGCTTTCTCTGATTTGTCCTTGTCTCTGGGTGATTGCGCCCCAAAATCTCTCTCTGGACACTTAAGTCGAGAGGCTGGAGCTCTGGTTTATCTTCACTATTTTCTTTCTAAGAAAAAAGTGAAGGGGGTGTATGTCGTCGGTGATGGGTTGCATGACGTAATCACGTTCATTCTACTTTGACTTTTCTATAAAAATCATATTCAGACGTATTACTCCTGCAAGGTATTTATTTTTTTCTATCGGTTTTCCATCCGGCGTGTTGTGAAAGGGCGTGGAGGGCGGGGAGAGAGCCTTTGCTTTATTCTTTTGTTCTACTGCTTATAAGGAGATCGCATCTCTTTTAAGTAGTGTTGAGCCCAGACCACATCGCGTAGACCTTGGGTCTGCGTGGTCTGTATATCTAATACATAATTCTATGTAGCTTTTTCTTATCTTCATTTATTTCAAGCGTTGTATATGAAATTAATTTACTTCTAATATATACAGTAGAGAGAAAAGTCTCAACAATGAATTAATCTACCCTTCATCGATGAAGAACCCAAACATTTAAGCGTCATAAAAAAAGAAAACAAAAGAATATCGTTGTGATTACCCAGACCCCCCCTTCAGAGTTCAGGAGTTACGACCAAAGTATTTTTTTATTTTTTCTTTCCTTCGAGTTATGACTTTAACTTTTTTTTCCCCCTCTTCCTGGTTCCTCCCTATTCACCGTACCTCTCAACAATGAAATGAATGTTATCCCTGAATTATTACACCCAGGAGATGCAACCGGGAGGATAAAAAAAAGGTGGTTTTATGTTGACGGTTTATGCTGTTTATGTGACGATATCGCTCAAGTCCTGGAGAAGCTGGGGTGCCTGGCCTCCCCACCTACCTCCCCTTCGACGCTCGGTGGGGGAAGAGGAGAGGGTCGGGGATGAGGGACGCATCTTTTCCAAAGTTGTGTAAATCATAATAAAAATAGTTCTGGGGCGTAGGGAACACTCTCTCTCTCTCTCTCTCTCTCTCTCTCTCTCTCTCTCTCTCTCTCTCTCTCTCTCTCAAACTTCCTCAACTATTTTCCTTTAATGTCAATCATAACTCGAGATAGTTCATCAACTTGTGAAAAATTTTTTGTAAGGAAGATCAAATCTCCCCAAAGAAGAAAAAGGAAATTGAAAAGATGCTTGGAAAAAATATATATATACACACAAAGGGGAAAATTAATCGCTTTGATGTTTATTACCGTAAGTGGAACACTGGAAGGAGGGGGGGCGATATTTATCATACCAGTCTTGAAATATATTTGATTCGTATATCTATCATATATCTAATGTCGAGAGTTGTATGATAATAGGTGCATGTTACTAGTTCTTCAGCATGGGTCTGGTATATGATTCAAAAGTAGCTTTGTTTTATAGTGATAATAGCGAGGATGTCATTATATAATTATATATATTCCTATGAGCCCACGAGGAAATGAAACTCGATAAATTCCCAAGTGCACTTTCGTGAAATGATCACATCAGGGGATATATATATATATATAGAGAGAGAGAGAGAGAGACCAGACGATCATATACAAGACGCACAGTCGGCTCGGGTTTGTTTACGAGTGACGTCACGCCCACCATATGATTAACCACGCCGTCGTCGTTCGTCTGTCTCGCAGAGCCGATCTTTAAGCCTCCTGCTGTTTGCATTGGCCTTCATTATCGTGCATTAGGACAGTGTACCTACGATCGAATCGACAGATAGCGACACGCGTGGATTAAGGTCAAGATATATATATACGGACTTGTGAGCGATTGGACAGCCTTGCTTAAAGTTTGAAGACCATGTAAACAGACTCGAACAGTTGTGGATATTATGAAATATTACATCGGGTTTGTTGTCCAAATATTCTACATTTGGGGATCTATACTATACATGATTCAACTTTGATCTATACACACCAGCTTATCCTCGAATGTATTGTGTGCTTGTGCTTGCTGTACACGTTTTTACAGTTTTAGTTTGTTGTACACATTTATACACTGTTTTATATGGCCGAAGTTTGGAGATTCAGTACGTACGAAATGACCAAATCATTAGTAATATGTACATGTATATTTAAGTATTATGCTTTCATCATGTGTTAACACCTTAGTCAGTGGCATGTAAAATCAACATTCAATTTTCGAAATTTCAAAAAATAGTATTTTCAGTCTCTACAAATCAGTTTTTCTTTTTCTTATTCTACATGCGATTTTTCCTCTGCCTATAAAGCTGATTTTCCTCTCTAAACCACTTGAAGAAAAGCAGACGATCTTAGCACATCAATACATGTGATAACAAGGGCTACATTTGGGGTGCTCTTTCTAACCAAGTACACCCAAAAAGCGAAGGCAACTTTGACCATTAAATCCATATATCATACAGGCTAAGACTGATGAATTTTTTTTTTTTCTGTAGCTTTCCACCCGTCTCGAAGATTTGTAAACAGACATGACTAATTATCTGCAAATGAACTCGCAAGGGAGAGGAGAGAAGACGGGTGGACACGCTCCCCCCCCCCCCCCCCCCCCCCGTGGTTTATGAGTTGCTGGCGAGCTTGTACGATGTTAATACTGGTGTTCTCATAGACAGACAGGCGGACAGACACGAGAGAGAGAGAGAGAGAGAGAGAGAGAGAGAGAGAGAGAGAGAGAGAGAGAGAGAGAGAGAGAGAGGAAAACAGATGAGACGAACGGACGTAAGAAAGAGAGACACAACGGACGAAGAGATCTCTTAAATAAGTCTTCCATGCTGCACAAGTCTCTCTCTCTCTCTCTCTCTCTCTCTCTCTCTCTCTCTCTCTCTCTCTCTCTCTCTCTCTCGTCCAAGTCCACTTTCCTTCCACTCTGGGGTCACCTGAAGGTAGCAGAACCCTTCATAGGGCCAAAGACCTTCCATCATCCTGAAACACATAGTCTAATCTCAGACACAGTAAGGGGAGGCTTTTTTTTTTTTTCTATTTAGCCATGCTAGCATTAGAGGGGGTTTTAGTTCATCTTTCATCCACCCCAACCCCACACACCCTGCAGTGTCACCTCACTGTTGAGAACTTCGCCAAATGTCCTCCATGTTTCACATAACGTCAAGGTCTTCGACTAAGTGTGGGCATCAGGCTCTACTCAACAAGTTTCCCCCTCTCAAACGCTCTCCAAACTCGTCTTGTTTGTCTAGATTCCTTCCTAAGCTTCTCTCACCTCCATATGGCAGTGGATAGCTCAAATTCTTATCTATCTATCAGTGGTTCTGAATTGTCCTGTTCTTGCCTCTACCTAACTCTTTTCGACCTGATACTGACAAACCAGATTGAGAAAAGGAACTTTACAAACACCTCACGTCAACCCTTTATGAAAAGATAAATCGTATGGAACCTGGAGTACGCTACAACTCTTTGCCCTCCAGATACCCGACATTTTTCATCTCGGCTTTCACTATTCTGTCACAGCTTTTACAGTTATTTCTCCAGTGACTTCAGTCCAGTATTTCAGTTTACAATCATATACTCTCTTGGCTAATTCAGAGACAGTCGGTGGTACGTAGTTATAAATTCATTACACAGTTTTATGTTCTTCACACTCGACTACCACATTCTCTCTCACACTGTAAGTTTTACTGCTCTTGTGAAAAGACGTCTTCACATATTGATCTTCCTTCCCTCTGCAACCAACACATTTCAACTGTGAAGTGGACGTACATCACCCGCTATCTTGAGGCCAGCGGGCTTATCTTCATTAATTCACAACATTACAATCGTATTCCGATCCATCAGCGTGTATTGTTGTGTTTTGTGAATGACCTGTGTTAATCATAACCATACACAAAAGGGGTATATCAGTCACACAACACCTCACAAACGAACTCTGACCGAACACGACGAGCAATGTACACCTACAAACACTACCAGTATACACACACACACTACACCCTGACAGGGAGATCGGGGAGGTGAAAAACCACACTAAGAAGTCACCACCTTCTTCACAGAACATACAGCTGAGGCGAATCTCCCACGTCATCTCAAGCGAAGCATCAACAGCAATTTCTACCTTCATAGCTCTGAATATGATAATCAGGTGGCTATTGTTGGGATAATGGGTGTAGAGTTGCAAGGGGAGTGTATGTTGGTGTGTAGGTGAGGAACTGATGTCTGTATTTGTATAGGGAGTTAGTGTACGTGTGTGGATGTGGAGCCTTTGTGTATATGTCTGTATATGGTCCTTGAGGATAGGAGTCTGTGTATAGTCATCTGTATATATTCAACACTGGTGTTGTATGACTTGTGTGTCTGTCTGTGGGAGAAGGTCAAGGCCGATGAACCTGGAAAGATAAGGGTTTAATGAGGTATAGTGATAACAAATTAATGCAAGATAGATTCAAATCCGGTTTGACGATGGGGAAGTGATGAAGAGTTTTATGAACACAATCACCCATGTCGAGTTCAAGGCCCGCCTAAGGCCAGCCTTGTACCTAGCATAGTGAAGATAGGGGTATAGTGAAGATGAGTATAGTAAAAAAAAAATAATCCAAGTTATATAACCAGGAGGTTCTCGTATATATTCATTCAAAGCTCCTGCAACAGAGACAACTAAATTGGCTTATAACATTGAACCTTTAGAATTTATATTCTTGAATGCGATCACAGTTTAAGAGCCAGTATCACGCAAGCACGTAAATACACCAAACCGATGCTCATTTATTGACGCTTAAATCAACCGAAAGGGATGGGAATTCTTATACCCCAAGACATACAGGATTATCAATCACTTAAACCCTTAAAAGTAATTAGAGATCGCATTTGAAGTCGGTTCGCTCAGATGTATAGATACAGAAATGAAGATGTGACAGTCAGGAATATTGAGGATTGAATGAGATATATATATATATATATATGTATATATATGTATATATATGTATATATATATATATATATTTTTTTTTTTTTTTTTTTTTATACTTTGTCGCTGTCTCCCGCGTTTGCGAGGTAGCGCAAGGAAACAGACGAAAGAAATGGCCCAACCCCCCCCATACACATGTACATACACACGTCCACACACACAAATATACATACCTACACAGCTTTCCATGCCTTGATTCAATCCACTGACAGCACGTCAACCCCGGTATACCACATCGATCCAATTCACTCTATTCCTTGCCCTCCTTTCACCCTCCTGCATGTTCAGGCCCCGATCACACAAAATCTTTTTCACTCCATCTTTCCACCTCCAATTTGGTCTCCCTCTTCTCCTCGTTCCCTCCACCTCCGACACATATATCCTCTTGGTCAATCTTTCCTCACTCATTCTCTCCATGTGCCCAAACCATTTCAAAACACCCTCTTCTGCTCTCTCAACCACGCTCTTTTTATTTCCACACATCTCTCTTACCCTTACGTTACTTACTCGATCAAACCACCTCACACCACACATTGTCCTCAAACATCTCATTTCCAGCACATCCATCCTCCTGCGCACAACTCTATCCATAGCCCACGCCTCGCAACCATACAACATTGTTGGAACTACTATTCCTTCAAACATACCCATTTTTGCTTTCCGGGATAATGTTCTCGACTTCCACACATTTTTCAAGGCTCCCAAAATTTTCGCCCCCCTCCCCCACCCTATGATCCACTTCCGCTTCCATGGTTCCATCCGCTGACAGATCCACTCCCAGATATCTAAAACACTTCACTTCCTCCAGTTTTTCACCATTCAAACTCACCTCCCAATTGACTTGACCCTCAACCCTACTGTACCTAATAACCTTGCTCTTATTCACATTTACTCTTAACTTTCTTCTTCCACACACTTTACCAAACTCCGTCACCAGCTTCTGCAGTTTCTCACATGAATCCGCCACCAGCGCTGTATCATCAGCGAACAACAACTGACTCACTTCCCAAGCTCTCTCATCCCCAACAGACTTCATACTTGCCCCTCTTTCCAAGACTCTTGCATTTACCTCCCTAACAACCCCATCCATAAACAAATTAAACAACCATGGAGACATCACACACCCCTGCCGCAAACCTACATTCACTGAGAACCAATCACTTTCCTCTCTTCCTACACGTACACATGCCTTACATCCTCGATAAAAACTTTTCACTGCTTCTAACAACTTGCCTCCCACACCATATATTCTTAATACCTTCCACAGAGCATCTCTATCAACTCTATCATATGCCTTCTCCAGATCCATAAATGCTACATATATATATATATATATATATATATATATATATATATAATACGGTGTTTGAATCCACCTCTAGTAATAGAGTATATGATTTCGAAGAATGAATTAATCTCAGCAGAACATATATATATATATTGCAAAATATTAGAACTGAAAGAGTAAGAAATTATGCATGTATATTTACCGAATAACAGAAATCACAAAATACTTTTTTAACGATGATTCAGTTCATATGATATTTCCGAAAGTGCTTGAAAGGAAGGAGGTGAGGACAGAGAATTCCATCTTTGATACTTGATGTACAACGATGCTGAAGTTACCCAACAAAAGGAAAACGGAAATTGGGGTGCACACTGCCTAGTGTTGATACGCAAGTCATATAGTAACATATTACCTTTTCGAATCCGGTTGAAATGTGCTCACAAAGGAAGATTCTGGCAATGATATGCAAAAATAATGCTTCAGTTTCAAGCAAGTGAAAGAAATGATGAAGTAAAGAATATAAAAAAAATACTATCCACAAATTTTTCGTCTTTTTTTGTTTTTCAAATTTTTGGATCAGTATCTAAAATTTGTTGAAATCCAAGTCATCAATTGATCCGCCGTCAGCTATCTAATCATTCTCTGATCCGTTGTCATCAATTCTCATATGATACGTCATCAACTCATCCATCAATAGTTCTTTGGAGATCAACCTATTCAACATTGTTTGACTCGCCATGAACTCTATCAATCATCGTCTAACCCATCATTAATTTACGCACCATTCAACATGTCAACCATCATCCTATACACCACCATTACCTCATCAATCATGTCATCTGATCCATCAATCAATCCACGCATGGTCAACCGACCCAACTCCACCTCCGTCAATCACAAGATCATCCACAAATATGTTATCAATTCAATAAACTTGTCAGTTCTCCCCCTGCCTTCTGTCGACACTAGTTAACCAATGAACTTGTCAGCTCGTCTTCTGTCTACACCAGTTAACCATCTTGATCAGTTAATCGTGCCCCTCTTCTCACAGCAGACCCAGTTTCACCCCCATCTTCACCCAGGTGATCCAAAGTCAACTGTTCCACGAGATACTTTTCTCGCCACCATCATCAGACTGATCCGTCACCATTACCATTTTGGTCTGTCGCCTGAACCCTTCTCTCTCACACAGCTGGGCAGACCACGTACTACCATATGTGAGCCTGGGATCTTTTAGGGTGAAGGGGTTGTGTATATCAACTGACTGTTATACTTCTTCTTGTGTCTCCCGTGATGTGATTATTACACGAAAGTGCACTTGGGAACTTATCGTGTTTCATTTCCCCATGGACTCGTGTGTGTGTGTGTGTGTGTGTATATACTTTTGATTTATTCTTTAGGGAAATAATAAGGTGTTTTACATGGATCTGTACTTTGAAAATCGGTTCTTTTCGTTCAAGGGAAATTGGTAGTTCCTTATATTACACTTTATATGAAGGGTGTAGACATTTCGATATAAATCGGTGAAATCCACTTAGATTTTACGCCACAAGTTACATTCACTTGTACATATTAGCACACTTATAAAAGAAGTAGGACTTGCCACCATCCAAAACAAATGTTAGAAAATGATAATCATATATTCATCAAAATTCCCATGACACATAGTGATGATCTTGTTTATATTGCAGGGTGACCTGAGCAGCAAGCAAGGTCACGGACGTGACGATGAGGACATAAGGTCAACAATGTCTTTGACCCAGCAAAGGAAGTCTGGTCGTCCAGGACACCATCCCACAACATAGGTCAATACAAGACAGACTACTTCAACTGTAAGTTCATTCTTAATGTCATTTTCCCTTGTATAACCTTGTATGTATATTCCTTTCAATGTATGTATATGTATTTATACATGTTTCTATGTATATATGCTTGTATGAACGTTTGTATATATATATATATATATATATATATATATATATATATATATATATACGTAAAGATCTATGTATATACGTATGCACATTTGTATGTCTGTATGTATGTATTCGTGTCTATATAGAAGATAATAACCTCGTTTGTAACAGTTACGTTCGCAATCTTAGTCTCTAGTCATTCAGGGAAAGCCGTTAAGCCACTCTGAGCTCCAAATAGGCTCCGGCTAATCCCATAATGAGGCAAGGAACAATAGGAAACTTTATCCGAATTACATCTGAAAATAACCACCACTTTTGAGGGAGCGGGGAAAAGAAAAGTTAAAAAATGCGTGGAACAAAGCGTTAAATTGAAATGATTGTTCCCAGAGACCAAAAGCGCATCGGCCAAGGTTTTCTCCTGTCGTTTAATGGGGAAGGAGAGAAAAGAAAAAATATTGGGAAGCCTTTTTTTTTTCTTCTTTTTTCCCTTCATTACCCATTGTGGCTAGGGAATCGCTCACGACCCCATCCCTTACTCAACAAATCCTCATTCTCTGGCCATGAGTAAGCACGGACGAAGCCATGAATCGAATCTTTGAGTGAGAAAACACCCCATTTCCTGCCCGAGACAAGGTGGGGTCTCTCTCTCGCTCGCTCTATCTCTCTCTCTCTATAATACACCTGCTCTCTCTATATGTCTGTCTATCCTTCTATCTATGTATATATTGTAACGTCTCAAAACGTATGAATATATTTTACTAGTCAAAGTTACCCCATCCTTATGTCTGGCGTACCCTCAGTGCGACAGTTTTAATCAAGGTGGACGGCACCAAGCACCACTCGACGACCCGGGCAGTACTCGGCGCTACCAGCCGTACGATTAGATAAACAAAGCATGGATCGAACTTGGGATGTTTTTTGGTAATGTAATTACCAACGATGGATTCTTTCCTCGATCGTGAATGTGTAATGGAATAAGGGGGACGAATCAGAACCCCCCCCCCCTTACACACACACACACACACACACACACACACACACACGTAATAAATTACCCTCACCCACAGGCCGCCTTTGTCACTATCGATAATGACGTATATATATTCCACCAGTGATTCCTGGTGGGGTGTGTGTGGGGGGTAGACACTCGTTTTATCGAGGGGAGGGAGAAGAGACCCGACCCTGTGGTTGGATTCCGGCGTTATCAACGTCTGGGCCAGTGTGTGTGTGACTCCACCTGCTCCCCCTTCTCTCTCTCTCTCTCTCTCTCTCTCTGTGTTACCAGACTCCGCCCACATTTGCCGACGTCGTTCTTGGCGTCTGTCGACGCGACAGGATCTTGCAGTCTTATCGAAGTGTTCCCCGACTCCACAGGAGTCCTTCCTTCCCCTGCTGATGATTGTAGCGCATATATATATATATATATATATATATATATATATATATATATATATATATATATATTTTCATTCATTTTATCAACTTCTTTCTCATTCACTGATTTTACTACATTGACCGACCGACACAGAACTTCATGTATACCTGGCGTGCGGTGGACAGAGAGAGAGAGAGGGGCACCTCTCCAGCCCCGCACCCGTGCAGGTTGGTTTAATCACATCCTAATTGCCACTAAACATCCCAGCACGTCCGTGGGGGCTCGGCCACCATCCCATACCTGGGATGCTGGGGCAGATTTTAATGTCCCCTTCTTGTGGGTAGTTAGTTAGCTTCTGTTATTAATTCATGGAATTTTTTCTTTAGCATTTTTCTAGTAACAGTGAAGTTCATGTTGCTTCTGTAATGTTGTAGATATTTTCAGTAATGTTCGGGAAAAATATATATATATATATATATATATATATATATATATATATATATATATATATATATATATATTTTACATTGTTTTTAATGTAATTCAAATATTGTAGTATATGACTGGTAGATTCCACACCCTCTTTTCTATATATTTCAATCCTTATTCATTCATTCAATCTCTCTCTCTCTCTCTCTCTCTCTCTCTCTCTCTCTCTCTCTCTCTCTCTCTCTCTCTCTCTCTAGTTCTCAACACAGAGAAAGAGTTGCATAAGCCAGCCTCCCATTCATTATGAACACGTCAGAGGCGCGTGTCACTTGTTCCCTCATGCAGAAACCCATTCTCGTACGATTTCTATCTCGACTGCACCAGTTTAGTGGGGCGTCGGGTGTGTGTGTGTGTGTGTGTGCGTCTGTCTTTGTCTTTTCGCTTCGAGAAATACGTTTATTTCGATTGAGAAAAATAGAGAAAATAGCTTTTTTGGTGGGGTGGGAACACCACCTTTCTCTTTCAAAGCTCGCCTAGTCCACACCTCACCCCACTACGATTCAATTCGTGCTGGCTTAGAATTGGCCACAACCAACCACCCATTTTCTTTCAGGTACATCACACGTCCCTCACCAAAGGACACGAATTGTCACGAGAATTATCGGGAGGTGTGGTTTTCAGATCCCTCACCTCCCCCTCTTTGCCTCATCCTGAACCCATCAGAAGACATCAACCCTCCCCCTTACGTTTGTAACACGCATGCCATTCTCCTCCTCCTTTTTCTTTTTTTTTTTACTTCTCTTCCATTAGTTTTCTATCTCTGTGTTGCGCTGAGGGTACACACACACACACTCCATTTTCTTTGCATCATTGGGTACATAACCCTGTGGAACTCCAGAACCCAAATGGGCGACCGTTTTTCCCTGGTCGAGTTTAAAATAATTTTGGAACGTGTTTTGGGTGCGTTTAAACTCGCAGTGAGTTGCCTCGTTCTCTTAAAAAAAAAAAAAGGGGGAAGGAAAAAATGGAGGTTTCTTTTCTACTTAAGTTAATGGTTCGCTGTTCTGTTTCCATGATAGTTTGTGTACATATATTCGAAAAAAAAAAAGCTCCATGATTATTTGGAGGACGGGAATTGAAGGATATTTTTCTCTACATGGAAAGTTTAGGAAAAAAGATCGTATGTGTATTTCATAATGTTATTTACAAAAGGTCAAATGGTCACGAGAGAGAGAGAGAGAGAGAGAGAGAGAGAGAGAGAGAATGTGGCAAGAGATTGACAGAGGGACAGACAAGGATAGAGAAAAAGACAGAGGCAGACAGACTGTGAGAGACGGACTAACACAGAGACATAGAAACAGACAGACAGACAAGCAAGCACATCACCTCGCTTGACCCTGGACGGCCACTAACCTAACCCTTTCAATATAATTTCGATCCATCGATCAAACTCGCCTTCCGTTGAGTAATGTGAATTATATTATTCTTTGTCTTGCTAATGATAGCGGGAGGTCCATGCGTCGCAGCCACCACACCTTCAAAAACAAAAAAAAAAGAAATATCAAAGTTGACCTCAGAGTCTAAAGACAATATCGCTCCCTTTAAGCGAAAAATGCAATTATTACCGATTTATTCTATCGTTTTTTTTTTTTCCTTCACCTTCGTTCATTTGCTGTGACTAATACTAATTAATTCTCCTGTTAATCATCTATCATTATGCCTTGGTTATAACTCTTGACTAATGAAGTCACTTAGCAGAGAAACTAATTAGCGAAGTTAAGTAACTGGACGGCTAAATGGGATTAAGATATCATTTGCATGAAGTGACGATAATTAAGTAGAAATTAAGTAGTTATTAAGCAATTCGTGGAAATGTTTGACGACACGTAGAGGACGTGTGGGTCATATTCCTTCATTCTCGTATCAAAGGATATATATATATATATATATATATATATATATATATATATATATATATATATATGGTAACAATACATACCGTATTGCTGTAATTCAAAGAGAAAGGAACACGAGTGATTGCGCAAGACCAGGAGAACTTCTTGCTCAAGTCTTGAGCCAGTCTTGGGTACGAGAGGTATTACGTAGCCCCCCCCCCCCCCCCCCCCCGGCCTCTTTGGTATCACGGTAGGAGGGTGAAAGTCAAGTTTGGTACCACCGTCGGAAAGGTGTACCACCACCACCAGGCATACCATGAGCCATCGGTGTGAAATGTCTGCCTTGACGAAAACACCACCAAAAGATTAAACGTTATTGTGGAGAGGGGAGAAGGGCTTTACGTACTCGGAAGTGGACAGACTGTGGTGTCCCGACTGTGGTATTATAAGGAAGGGTTTCTCTTGTGGCTTGAGGACCACCTGAATGCGAATGATGTGCTTTTCGATAGCCCAGACTTTTATGGAAGTCTGATCTACATCAGCGACTTCGTCAGGCTGGTTGCGAACCAGGTCTCAATAGCGTTGGTCGAGTCACTTTCAGGTACTGATTAAAACAGGAGTCAGTCGAATGATCAATTTGTATACACATTCCTGAGCGTCATGCATTCCCCTTCGTGGAGGAGGAGGTGGAGGAGGTGGTGTGTAGATGTTGGGAGCTGACTCACCAGTGAATTGATGGTGTTCCAACTGTCTCAAGAGGTAGAGGGAGGTAACGAGATGGGGTGGCGGTGGGGGCGGCACAAGCGAGATGGGGAGGAGGGGTGTGTGTCTGGGTTGGGGTGAGGTGGGAAGGCAAGAGGGTGGGGTCAGTGGTATTTTCAAGGGAACTGCGGCAAGAGCACTTGCCGGCGGCGTGGTCGGCAGGTTGCATGCGGTTACGACTGCCGATCGGCGCAAAAGGATACCGTTCCACCTGACTGGTCACCCCCGCCGTGTGGTGGAGGGGAGGAGAGATGATGGAAAGGACTGGAACGACTGGCATGTCCCTCGCTGGACTCCCTTCAGCGTCGCAATGTCATGTCCTCGTTCATCTTGGTATCCATACAGAGGTCCACAGCGACAGCCCAGCCCCACACACAACACACAAAGACTGGTAGGGCATGTGTCACTGATGGCGGGCTGTTCTCGAAGTGCTTCTTGCCTTGTCTCGTTCTGGAGCGATCTCGTTCCATCTTCCAGTCAAGGAAGAAAGAAAACTGCTCGAGGTCTTTTTTTCCCAATCTCGGGAGATCTCACGAACCCGGTTCCTGGCGAGAGTACCCGTGGACCACGGCGAAGGGCAATGATATGCCTGTAATTCAGATATTACGATGGATGAAGAGTACCACAAGGGCGTGTCTGACGCCAAGCCACGTACCAGGAGTAGACTGGAATCCTGGAGCCGTGGTCTGGTCTTTATCTGTCGGGGGAGTACCAGGTCCTGGTGTCACAATCGTATCCTACTGACGATGTAGCGATGGTCATCCAAGTATTAGAGATGGGGACAGGGAGCTATATACACAGTCTTGAAGTCTTCAGCGATAAGATGGAATTTCTCTCTCATTTCTTTGTGGGGGTTGAAATACCGGACGTGTGTTTGTGTGTGTGTGTATGTGGACAAGACTTCTTGCTCTGTAGACCGTCCGGGCATCAAGAGATAGTACAGAGTTACTATCTAAATCATCCGCTCACTTATCGTAAACCCTTGGTGGGATTTTGTACCTGCAGAAATCTCAAAAGGATTCTCTTAACAGCATGTCAGGCAACGGCTCATTGAATCCAGTAGAGAATGAAAGGAAAAAAAAAATAGGATGATAATCTTGGAGGCGATTTCAGGTACCAACATTCTCTCTCTAGTTGGTCAGCGTTGTATGTTTCCATCAGGACTCTCCAACACAATGGTTCTCAATGGTAGACCGACTTCGATGATCAGTCGAACTCCCGTCAGTCTGTGTGTGTGTTCTCTCAGGCGATTCCGACGGCCCTCTGGAAGTAGGTTAGGTTAGTGGCCCTGCAGGAAGCGTTTACTGTGGTCGTCGCGGGTATATATACACGAAATCTTACGGATTCGAACTCGTGCGTCCCAGTGCCATCATCAGTAACACCAGCACGATGGTTTTTAGGTTAGAGCGAGAGACTTATGGTAGCGTAACCAGAGATCTGCCATTTCGGCCACTGAAGCACCACTCATCACCCCCCCCCCCCCCCCCCCCCCCCCAAACCACTAGCGAAACATTGCTAAACGCTCCAATTACTCGTTTCGTTGCTGTGCCAAAACACACACACACGCACGCACGCAACACCAGAAGAGGTAATGATGCCTACAGCAGTAGTTCTGTTATTAGAACTACAAGCACTGAGCTTAAACATCTCCCACCTCAAGCATCATAATTGTCATGAGTCGTTCCATCATCACAGCTAACTACTGTCTCGACCGCAAACACCGCTGTAATGACTGGGATTATCATAATCACCAATTTCGAAGTACCACTACCACCCCCTTCATTATCAAGACCACCCTCTTTAATCACCGTCAGCAACACTTAAGTCTCCACCACTGGCTACCATCACCACCAACACTCGTCTCCATCACTGGGTTAACATCGCTAACACTAGTCTCCACCACTGGCTACCATCCCCACCAACACTTAACCCTGTCGTCCCCACCACCAACACAGCCATGGTTTGGTTGAGGGAGAGAGGGATGAGTGAGGGAGGTATGACCCATCACACATGAGGCAGTCAGGCAAGCAAGCAGCGTCGTGCAACCAAGACCCAGGCGGGAGCTCAGTCATGCGGAAGAAGCCAGCAGGCAAGCAAGCAGTCATGCAGGAGAGGCAAACGTGCCAGCACGCAAACAAGCAGTCATGCTGAAGGTGCCAGTATGCCCGACCACCAAGCACCGTCATGCATGAGACCCCAGAAGACATATAAGCAGACAGGCAGACAAGCAGTCATGAGGATGTATAAACTTCAAACAAGCAGGCACACACAATCATGCAAGCAGGCAGACCTAAAACTCGTGACTGCCTCATGTGCTCCTCCTCCTGTTTTTCTCAGGATAATCGAGGACCCCAAAGACCAAATGTTATTCCCAGGACAGTCCGAGACCCTCTGAAGGACCAGACAGAACAGACCCCCTCACGCCTCGGTGTCGCACAAGCAGCAAGCACTACACCAACCGGCAAAGCAGAGCCATGCAAGCAACATGTTCATCAAGCATCTCCTCGTCTGAACAGATACTCCAGGTGAAGCAAGAAGCTCAAGCAAGCAACTGCAAAGGATTATGATGATGACTGCAGGCAGGGAGCGCGGGGAGGGTCAAGCAAGCATACACCAGAAGCGACAACAGAATGGAAAGGTCAACAAAGCGGGGACACAGCAAGAGGATGGGGAAGGGGAGGTGTAGAAAGCAAGCAGACATCGGGACGTAGAGGGGTAGAGAAGGAAGCAGAGAGCGGGATGGAGAGGGGGTAGAGAAGGAAGTAGATAGCAGGGGGTAGAGGAGGAGGTAAAAAGCAGACAGGTAGCAACAGCCAGAGAGGGTGGGGGGTAGATAAGAAAGCAAACAGCAGGAGGGAGAAGAGGTAGAAAAGGAGGCATATAGCAGGAAGGAGAAGGGTAAAGAAGAGGGTATATAACATGAAGGAGAGGGGTAGAGAGGTGGGTATATAGCAGGAAGGAGATCGGGTAGAGGAGGAGCCAGACAGCAGGAGCGAGATGGGTAGAGATGCAAGGAAGCAGGCACAGCAAGAGAGAGAGAGAGAGATGGAAGGAAGGAGGGGATGGATGGGGTGTACCCAGGCAGGCACCAGAGGGTAGTAGACTTGGGCAATCGGTCAGGTGGATCGTCGGTCTGGAGACGGAACCAAGACCTCGTCTGTTATTATCTGGTCATGAGACATTAAGCTGTGAGGGAGCGGGTGGCCGGCCTGCTCCTGCTGCTGTTACAGCTGCTGCTCCTGCTGCTGCTCCTGCTGCTGTTACGGCTCCTGCTGCTGTTACGGCTCCTGCTGCTGCTGTTCTTGTTGCTGCTGCTGCTGCAGCTTCCCTTTGCTTCTTTATGATCACTGTCCTCTCTTCGTCGTCTTAACTCCATCATGACTTTCTCCATTTCCCGAAATTCCCTTGACTCTATTCTATATCGATCTTACTCTACTCTGCCCATTCCTCATTTACTCTACTCTCCCCACTACTCGTTTACTCCATCGTTACGTACCTCCTCCTCTCTCCCTGATCGTCCTCGATATCGTTGTGCTTGCTCCATTCTCTCCCTCCCAGTCTCTCTCCCTCTCTATTCATTCCATCAATTTCACTGTTCATTCACAAACTGCATTCTCATAGTTCCACTTGTATCTCTTTTTTTCCTCCTCCTTGTCTTCCTCCTCCTCTTCTCCTGCTATTTCTTCTCCCTTCGTCACTAATGTCTTTATCTTCCTACTGATACATGTCCCACCCATAATTCCTTCCTTCCTTCATTTCTTTCATTAGAATCGTCTCGCACGGCTCTAAAATCCCTCGTCTTTCATTCTGAACATCCCACTTCTTTCACATTACTTATCTAGCCATATCTCTTATCTACTTCTTTATCACTGAGCTTCGTATTTTCTTCTCCCTATCCCTCACTCTCCTTACCTGTTTGTAAAAGACTATGACAAGTGTTCAGAAATATTTGAATATTTGGAGAGATAAGAATACGTTTGAATACTATTAAGATGAGTATAATCAGATAGGATGACACGATGGGCGTGTATGTGGGCGTGTGTGGGCGTGGGATTTAGACAGGTTCTGGGCGTGGTTGTGCACGTGTGTGTGTGTGTGTGTGTGTGAATGTAGATGTTTGAGTACTGTGTGCGTATTAATTTGCCTGTCTGTCTCTGTGTGTGTGCATGTGTGTGTCTGACTGTCTGTGCATGTGGACGTAAATAGGTGTAAGAGTGTAGATATACGTAATCATATGTGTAGGGTGTATATGTGTGGGCGATGTGCGTGTAGACAGGTGTGCATTTAAAAGCCAAGTTACGCAAGCATGTCTGGGTGTATGACTGCGGGTCGTGCGTGGACCTGGTGTGTGAGGGCGTAGAAGTAGTGTGTGTGTGTGTGTGTGGGCGTGGATTAAAAAAAGAAAAGGTGGGCGTCGCGTATGTGGGCGTGCAGACAGGCAACCAGCCAGCCAGCCATCATGGGCGTAGAGATTAAAACTGGTCAGTCACACACACACACACACACACACACACACACACAGTCTCCGGGGTCGAAACCGGTTCTGGGCGGTTGCCAATATACACGGGCGTCACGACTTGTCACAGCTCTTGAGCGAAGACCTACGCTCTCCAGCGCAACGAAAAGTACGCTGTACTTAACAACGTACTTAGAATGCTCTCAAAGTACACCTTGACACTATACTGAATACTTTATTGTATACTTAAAATCCATAAACAGATGCTCGGCAGCGGTGTACCGGAACGGTACGATGATTAAAAGGAACGGTACGACCCTTGTACCGTGACGGTACGATCACTGAAAGGGATGGTACGACCCTGTACTGTGACGGTACGATAATTGAAAGGGATGGTACGACCTTGTACTGTAACGGTACGATCACTGATAGGGACGGTACGATGTACTGTAACGGTACGATCACTGAAAGGGATGGTACGACCTTGTACTGTAACGGTACGATCACTGAAAGGGATGGTACGACCTTGTACTGTAACGGTACGATCACTGAAAGGGATGGTACGACCTTGTACTGTAACGGTACGATCACTGAAAGGGATGGTACGACCTTGTACTGTAACGGTACGATCACTGAAAGGGATGGTACGACCTTGTACTGTAACGGTACGATCACTGAAAGGGATGGTACGACCTTGTACTGTAACGGTACGATCACTGAAAGGGATGGTACGACCTTGTACTGTAACGGTACGATCACTGAAAGGGATGGTACGACCTTGTACTGTAACGGTACGATCACTGAAAGGGATGGTACGACCTTGTACTGTAACGGTACGATCACTGAAAGGGATGGTACGACCTTGTACTGTAACGGTACGATCACTGAAAGGGATGGTACGACCTTGTACTGTAACGGTACGATCACTGAAAGGGATGGTACGACCTTGTACTGTAACGGTACGATCACTGAAAGGGATGGTACGACCTTGTACTGTAACGGTACGATCACTGAAAGGGATGGTACGACCTTGTACTGTAACGGTACGATCACTGAAAGGGATGGTACGACCTTGTACTGTAACGGTACGATCACTGAAAGGGATGGTACGACCTTGTACTGTAACGGTACGATCACTGAAAGGGATGGTACGACCTTGTACTGTAACGGTACGATCACTGAAAGGGATGGTACGACCTTGTACTGTAACGGTACGATCACTGAAAGGGATGGTACGACCTTGTACTGTAACGGTACGATCACTGAAAGGGATGGTACGACCTTGTACTGTAACGGTACGATCACTGAAAGGGATGGTACGACCTTGTACTGTAACGGTACGATCACTGAAAGGGATGGTACGACCTTGTACTGTAACGGTACGATCACTGAAAGGGATGGTACGACCTTGTACTGTAACGGTACGATCACTGAAAGGGATGGTACGACCTTGTACTGTAACGGTACGATCACTGAAAGGGATGGTACGACCTTGTACTGTAACGGTACGATCACTGAAAGGGATGGTACGACCTTGTACTGTAACGGTACGATCACTGAAAGGGATGGTACGACCTTGTACTGTAACGGTACGATCACTGAAAGGGATGGTACGACCTTGTACTGTAACGGTACGATCACTGAAAGGGATGGTACGACCTTGTACTGTAACGGTACGATCACTGAAAGGGATGGTACGACCTTGTACTGTAACGGTACGATCACTGAAAGGGATGGTACGACCTTGTACTGTAACGGTACGATCACTGAAAGGGATGGTACGACCTTGTACTGTAACGGTACGATCACTGAAAGGGATGGTACGACCTTGTACTGTAACGGTACGATCACTGAAAGGGATGGTACGACCCTGTACTGTGACGGTACGATAATTGAAAGGGATGGTACGACCTTGTACTGTAACGGTACGATCACTGATAGGGACGGTACGACCCTGTACCGTAAAGGGTATACGGTAACTATGACAATGCGATTCTTGAGCACAGTCGTACGACCCTTGGGTATGACGACCTGACCTTAGGGACGATCTAATCGCGCCTCACGTCAGAGGTCACCGACCATCATGTCTATGAATCGTACAACTAATTATGAGACAGAGTCCTCAATGGAAGGGTTTGCGTCCCCTCCAAAAATCCAGAAGGTTTGACTCTGTTCTTCGAGCAAAGGTACACCTCTCTCTCAAAGGAGGACAAGTTGTAGGAACTGGTAGTAAGAAGAAGAAAAGACGACGACGAGAGAGCCAGAGAGAGAGAGAGAGAGAGAGAGAGAGAGAGAGAGAGAGAGAGAGAGAGAGAGAGAGAGAGAGAGAGACTTATCCTAATCAAACAGTGGAAAGGAGAGGAACAGGGAGACCTAATAAGCCAATCCTTGGGTTACCATCACCCACACAACAGCAACCGTGGGATGCAGCAGCAGAGCTTTGTTGGGCCCTGCGTGACCGAGGGAGAGAGGCACGCAAATAAGCAGTTAATTCACGAGAGCAGTAGTCAAAGTAATAGCCGTATGAGAGAGAGAGAAAAAAAAAACTTGCAGATGAGAGGGAATTGGTTCACTAACGTATGGCAGAGAAAGAGTCGTTGGTAGAGTGAATACCTTTCAAAGAATGAGTGAAGGAAGGTGATCAAAGAAGGAAGGAAGTTGATGGAACAACTCAGCCCCTGCCACTAAACTCGACCACAGCAATTCTTACAACGGAGAGGTACGAAGCTTTCTCACTACATACAAGCCTCAATTTGCTGCCTCAAAGGAGAAAAACCAGATCCAAATTATGAACAAAATTTTCAACCATTTCCCAAGAAGAGTCGGTTGGGCGGTCAGTCTTGGGATGTTTTCGGAGCTTCGGAGTTTTCAAGAAAGGTCAAAAGGTTAATGTTGAGGTCAAGTATATTGACAAGAGTCGAGAAGACTTGCGAACATAATGTTTGGAGAATGTAACAAGAACATGAGGTACGATAGAGAGAAATGAGGAAGAAATCGGGCATTAGAAGTAGCTATATATATATATATATATATATATATATATACATATATATATATATATATATATATATATATGTATATATATATATATATATTTATATAAGCCTAACCCAAGTGTCCATTGTATTCCCCCAGAATATATGGTGAGGCTGCATCACCACCAGTCGACGAGAATGAGAGTACAAACCCTCATCGTAGAACATCTGACTTTTAAGGCAGCCAACCTTTCCCTGCTGTTGGAAGTAGCGCAGCCACGAAGCTGCAGGAGTTCCTTCAGAGAAAGAAGAGGGGGGGGCGTGGTGGTGGGGTTGTGTGATGATAATAGATAAGAGATGAACTCTGACCTCTGAAATGTACTGAAGACAACAGAGTTGGAGAGAGAGTACAAGACAGAGCCGTATATCCCAAGATATATATATATATATATATATATATATATATATATATATATATATATATATATATATATATATACTGTGTATAGTCAGGTCTCATTCACAGCGGTAGGTGTGGGACGAGTTATAAGGACCGACCAGCCGAAACAATACAACTGCCCAGGTAATCACCCTAACTGCTTGTTACACCTCCCTGGGGAATCAACGCGAAAATGAACCCGGGAGATTTATGAGCCGTTATCTCGTGGGAGGTGGAGAGAGCGAGAGGGGGAGAGAGCGAGAGGGGGGAAGAGTATCAATTCTGTTTTGGGTATTTTCGATTCGGATTTGCTCTCTCTCTCTCTCTCTCTCTCTCTCTCTCTCTCTCTCTCTCTCTCTCCCCTTCTTCCTCTTGTTTCATCTTTTATTTACCCCTTTTCGCCCCTTTTCCATTCCTTATTTCTTTCCCTCCTTCCTATCTTGCCTTGCTTATTCCCTTTTTCTCGATTCATTCGCACCAACTCCCCAGCTTCAGTTTTATTTTTTCCTAAACTATCTTGTTTCAAATATCTTTCCTCCCTCTTTTACACATGTTACCTCCCCCCTTCTCCACCTCCCTACCCCTTACATCTCGTCTCCCAATCCTTAACTCCCCTCTTCCACTAACCTCCCCACTCCCCAGGACTCTCCTCTCCCCACCCCACCCGATGAATTAATCTCCCCATGGCCGGGCTAAACAATGCCTGCCCGGTGTCCACTTTCTCCCCACCTATTCAACTCGCTCTGCTTTTTTTTTTTTACGATAATTTCTTAACATTATTCACCCCAGCTGTCAGCAAGGATCCATTCCACCATCTCTTGATCTCGTTATTTTATTTCTTTTCCTTTTTATTCAGTTCTCTTTCGCGTTTCTCCATCCTCCTCCTCCTCATAGATTTTCATTTCTTTTTCTTATTCTTTTGTTTTCCTGTTGCTTCTCTTCTCGTCTTTCCTTTTCCCCTATCCTCTCGTTATTTTTCTTTCTTTTATCTTATTCATATTTATCTTATTCTTCCTCTTCATACATTTCCTCTTTTATCTCTTCTTACTTTTCCCTTATCTATATTTTTATTTTCATCACTCTTCCTTATCTTTATCCTTCTATCCCTTTTCAATATTCCATCTTTTGGTTCTTTTTTTTCCTTATTTTCTTATCTTTTTCTTCCAACCTTTTCTCTTATCTTCATAGTCTTTATCTTCATATCCTTCTTCCTGTCTATCTATCCTCTACCCTTCTTTATCTTCCCCTCTCCTCGTTATCTACTCCCTCTTCTCCTCTTCTATATCTCCTTCGCCCTCTCCTTCCGCTTCACCTTTCTTACCCTTGCCATCAACACACACACACACACGACCGTAAAGCAAACCCACTTCTGCCACTGCGAAAATTTATGCACACGGCCTAAGTGGATACGTTTTGCACTTTTATGATTCGCCCGTTGTGACTGAGCAGGTGATCATGATATTTCGCTCGAACACACCAGTTTGGTTCGCTGAGGATGAGATAGAGGAAGGTTCATTTATCAATTGTATCAACACTGGAGGGAAAAAAAAAGTAAAGTTATTTAGTTCCTGGTTTAATTGTCAAAATGGTGAGTTCAGGTTTATTAGATTCAGTGGAAAAAGCTGGATTTACAAGATGTAAGAATATTTGGTCATGGTATTCTAAATCTTCCATTCATTATTGAGAGAATTATCATTTCTCTTTTTTGATAATTTGGAAATATATCGACTTCATCCACCTGTGGTATTTTCGGAAAAAATTATATATAAGCAACGGTCCAGAATTTACACCAAGATGTCTGGAAAACATCTATTGTTTCCAGCGGCACAATCTGGAGAGAAAGAATGTAAAAGGCGAATATCCAGAGGTCTGGAACAGAAGCATAACTTTGGTTCCAGCCTGTCGCAGGTGATCTAGCTGGATGCAAAGTTTGTGACACATGTCATTGCCCATAACTAAGAAGTGGATTGGCTGCCATTCCAAATTTGCTGAGGAAGAGACTGGAAGAAAGATTGGATGTCCCTGGAATTTGGAAACAGTGTAGGTTTGCCAGTAGGCTGGAAATAGGATAGTTGTCCCAATAGACTGGGTTTAGGATAGTTTCCATGAAAGTAGGAATAGCTTAGGTATCCCAAGAAACTGGAATTGGCTAGGTCTCTCGATAAAACTGGAAACAGGATAGGTGTCTCTGTAGACTGGGAACAGGATAGGCGTCCCAAGTAACTGTAAATAGGATAAGCGTCCCAATAGACTGAAAACAAAATAGAAGTCTCCGAGATCCTGGAAACAGGATAGGTATCGCAAAAACCTGGAAACGCACGACACCAGTCGTGTGTTTCCAGCTATTGGAAATGTAGCCGAAGCCTTCGAAGAAGCAACTGACAGAGCGCTGGAAAACTGGGGATCTGATGAAATCACAAGTAGTCTGGTATAAAAGGCTGGAACACTGACAGTGAGATGGATCTACTATACTGGAAAAGAGAACGGATCAACGCCTCTTTACTTCGCTGTCATCATACACGGAGAAACCATCAAGGAAGATATTCATACCTCTTTTCTGTCTTCGCCAATAACCATTTATATCCATTTTCCAGAAATTTCAAACACCGGGGACCTCTGTGTATAAAACCATCTTCAACACCTCCAGTGATTAAGTTGTTGATGGAATGGTGAAATTCAAAAGAAGAAAATTTAAGATTAATTGAAACGAATAAAGTGAAGACGAAAAATTAACTAAATTTGGACTTACGCGTTTGTAACTCAAGTTGATATTCTTAGAGAAGATATCTGGTTGGATCTTTTCATTCCAGCGTTCCAGCAATGTATCATTTACTCAAGATAAATGGCGGAGGGTATTAGACGCTTGTAAGCGTTGAAAGAGTTATTGCTGCTCTGGAAGGAGAGGTAACCAATGCTCTTAAACAACTCGTCCCTTTTACATTAAACTGTATACCATCCTAGTGGCTAACTAGACACGAATGAATGACCCTTCGTCAGCCTAAGTCTTCGATTCGTGCCGGAGAGAAAGACCAAAGACTTCAGTCAAAGACACCAAGGGCACAGAAGGGAAGCAAATCCTAGAGTTTGGATGTGGTTGTATCTGGCTTGCCTATCTCTCCATCATTTAGGAAAGAATAGAAAGGATGAAAGAACAGAAGGATAGGATACGAAACCAAGACTGTATGCATGAATAAAGAGGAAAGAAATAGAGATGGGGGAATGGCCTCACCAACAACATTCCACAATAAAAACTGACGGATTTCGTGACTTCAAAATCAGCCACTCCCTCCACAGTCCTGCGGGTGTTTTATAACCGCCAGCAAGGGCTAGAATCCCACGCTGGAGTTATAGGACAGACGAACAATCCTGGGAGCTTTGAAATATGCTTATGAAAAGCGAAGAAGCATAGCACTAACCACTTCGTTTAGTAAGAGCCTCATTAAAATCGCGCCAGCGAAGGCACCTCGCCCCAGCAGGTGCAAGAACAACACCAAGGAGGTATTCCAGGCAGCGAACGGACCTCCTCCTAACGGGCCACTATCAAATCAAGCAACAATGAGGCACATGACAGGAGCAACACCATCACTGATGGGCTAATTCTCGCTGCGGGATTGTGAGGGGAGGAGGAGGGTGGGTGTCAGACGACCAAGGAGGTGGCGTTGCAAGACCCTGAAAGAAGAGCTTTAGAAGCATTGTTAGATGTGATGTGAAGATGGGAGTTGTTGATCGGCATTGAATTCCCTTAAAAGAAGAGGGACTTTAGGCTAAGATGGGAACAGGACACAAACGTGCTGATATATAGGTGAAAATTCACCTTGGTTGAGACTGTGCCTTCGTTGAAGAATTCTCACTCCCAAGGAGTCCATCATTTCCCTGCAGCTGAAAGCAGTGCAGCCTTGAATCTGTACAGGTATATTGCCATTTATAAAAAAAAAATTTCTTCCCAGTTTCTCCCCAATACACCGTATGTCCGTGATATAATTTTTTTTCCAAGGGGGATTGAGTAAAAGCACCTTGGTATTCAACTACCCTTTTTAACACCCTCCTCCTCCACCACAGACAAATGAGTTACACAATGACCTTTAAGATTCTGGCTTGTTTTGTAGCCCCCCCCCCCCCCCCCCCCCCACAGGGTCCTCCTCACCCAAGCCCTCAGAAGAGTTCAAATATATTAATGGCGAGTCTTGGCTCCCGCGATGGCATTATATATATTTTTTAATCGCTACGTTTTAACGCGCCGTGTACCAGCAATAACGAAGTATATCTTGAGTCTTGTATTACGTTAAGTTTTGACCGAGATGAGAGGGTCTTTTTTTTTTGACCATTGGAGTGAGAGAAAACTATGTATATATAAAATCATTCTTCTGGTAACTGGCAACCATGTATGTGGGTGTGTGTGTGGGTTTACCAAGAGGTTTTGAAATCACCCGTGGGGAAGTGGGGTTTTCGACCTTATCGCAATCTACCGCGTTATCTTCATCTTCTTAAAGGCATTAGTGAATGAGAGATGGTCTGTTTTTGATTGCGCTTGTAATTCCAGGTTCCAGAATCTTCAGCAACCGTTGAAGTACAACATACAATCTTTGTTTTATGTATATATATATATATATATATATATATATATATATATTATATATATATAGATCGTTTACTTTTTCTTAGTGTTGTGAAGTAATTGCACAAGCTGCAAAATATGTGCTTATGAATCACAACGAACTATCAAGAATTTAACTCTCTCTCTCTCCCTCCACAAACACGCCAGACTTCACAAACCTGTTTAGTTTACCCTTTCGAATTATTTTTCTCTTCTCTTTCTATTTCGTGTACGTTTCTTCGGGCGAACCAGAAGTGTTATTTATTTCCAAATTATTTAATTACTCCATCTCCTTTTGGGATGACAAAAACTTTTCTTTTTTTTTCCTTACACTGCAGAACGAGGAAGTGATATGAATAGAATATCTTTTCAAATCTATTTATAACTTGACCCTCAACAATTCTCTCTCTCTCTCTCTCTCTCTCTCTCTCTATATATATATATATATATATATATACATATATATATATATATATATATATATATATATATATATATATCCCCTGAATCATTTACTGCCTTTACATTATGCAAAATGCTTTTACGAACTTGTGAATTATTTACTTGAACAGTATCCAAGTTTCCTACGTTAATCATTTCCAAGTAACTGCATATATATATATATATATATATATATATATATAAAACGTAATTACCCAAAAACCATTTACTAAGAGGCCTAATGTTACCCAGGACATCTTTCTAAAGGCTTCTGCAACCCAAGGCTGCGCTGCTTCCAGTAGCAGGGAAGTCTGGACTCCCTTGAAGTGAGAAGACATAACGAGATTGTATTCCCAATAATACAGCCTCACCAAAAGTGACTTCTTCATTGGAAGTTTCGCCTCAAGCAGGGGGAGTCTGGTAACATATATATATATATATATAAAGTTTTAAACTTTGTTTTCGTAGATTCTCCCTCCGTCTTCAGCTCCTGGTGTTCATTTGCCAAGCTGAATTCCTGACGTGCCTTCAAGTAGTTAGAATTGTCTCTTCCTTTCTAAATAAAGTTGTCAATAATGCAAATGAGATTCAGGGGTTAAATCATCCAGGTCTTCTGTGCAGATGTTCTCTCTCTCTCTCTCTATCTATCTATCTATCTATCTATCTATCTAACAGCAGGCAGCTGACAGTATCAACCTGAGACCAGGGAGGTTACTACACACCTGGGTATCGGGAGGGAGAGTTAATGATGGCTGAGTAGTAAACCAGCAAGCACTTCAGTGGCTGTCAAGTTTCGCTCCATTCTTTTCTTTTCCCCATTTCGTCGTCGTCTTTCTACCTCACCCACGCTCAGGAAGATGACTTCTATTTCACAAACATACAATCTCTCCACATGACACGCACAACATTTCACAACACGTAACTCTCACAATTTGATCGTAACTCTAAATTATCCCACAGTGAGCGCTACGTGTGTGTGTGTGTGTGTGTGTGTGTGTGTGTGTGTTTCAAGTTTGCCTTTAAGAAAGCCTTTTTACGGGGAAGTTTCCTCGTTGTCATGTCTTCAATAACTCATTGTTTACCTCAACCCCCTTTTACCCACCTCAGCCATTTCTTGAATATATTTCTTGAGAATTCTCACCACAATGTTGCCTGACACGCAACATGGCTGTTAAATCCCTGCCTACACCTTAACCTTTCAACCTCAAACCTCTACTGTTAGAACTGTTCTTACCGAAAGCAAAAACCTTTTTTTTTTTTTCTTTTGTCTTTGCCATTCTCTTTAGCTACCACATCTCCACCATCAACATCTCCACCACCACTAACATCACCACCAATATCTATATCACTAACATCTCCACCATCATCATCTCCACCACCAACATCACCTCTAGCTCTCCAGGTCCCACAACCACCCACTGCCTCTATCCCAGGTCCCACAACCACCCACTGCCTCTATCCCAGGTCCCACAACCACCCACTGCCTCTCTCTCCCAGGTCCTACAACCACCCACTGCCTCTACCCCCAAGCCACTGGGGGATGACGGCTCGTCCCACTATTGTGAAGCACAACTTCAAATTGTTCACATTGTTCTTGCATCGTAATCCCTTACTTACACACAAGCACAAAGGCACTCGACCCTCATTCTTCTTTTGTCCCCCTCACACATTCTTCACGACTTCCAGAGAGAGAGAGAGAGAGAAGCAAAGAAAATAGTTCAACCAATCCACTGTGCAACGAATCCTCAATATAGTTTTCCCCTCCAAAAAAAAAAAATTGAAAAAAAAAAATCTATTTTGATTTTCAGAGTATCAACGAAATAGTTCATTTTTCCTTTTTGTTTTCGTTCATAACGTTTCTTATTTTAGCCTCTTGTTGTTTTAGCTTCTTGTTGTATCCACGTAAATGTCTGCTTCCTTTAGACCTTCGTAAAGTCTTGAGACACTCGCTCTATCGACACCAGAAGCCCAGTGAAAGAAAGAGTTTCTCTCGCTGTAACCCAGTTCTAGGTGACTCTTCCTCCCCCCTCCTAAAAACAGGAAAACTTTTCACTTTCAAATCTATGGCTTCACCTTCATCGTCTCTGCGACCAAGACGGATGTCCGTATGAGACAGGTGTCCGTATGAGGCAGGTGTCCGTATGAGGCAGGTGTCCGTATGAGGAAGGTGTCCGTATGAGGAAGGTGTCCGTATGAGGCAGGTGTCCGTATGAGGCAGGTGTCCGTATGAGGCAGGTGTCCGTATGAGGCAGGTGTCCGTATGAGGCAGGTGTCCGTATGAGGCAGGTGTCCGTATGAGGCAGGTGTCCGTATAAAAGCTGTGTCTTCTCGTTGGTATAATCCTCAGACATAGAACAAAAGACTAAATGGCGTCTCGGAAGTCGAATATGCATGTATGTATTCCTACGCGTCGTCTCTCTCTCTGTCTGTCTCTCGTTCTCTGCCTTTGGCCGAACCGCCGGCGGCGAGGCTCTCTCTCTCTCTCTCTCTCTCTCTCTCTCTCTCTCTCTCTCTCTCTCTCCGCGTGCGTTCGTTCGCCGGGTCTACAACATTCCCATTGGCTCAGGGAGAGGAGGAGGAGGTGAGTGGGAAGTGGCGGCGGCAATGGTCTCCCTCCCTTCCTCCTCCACCTCCTCTCCCCCAGCCTGCCTGCCTGCCTGGCCCCCGGCTACTGTAATGGTTCGCCAGAAAACCAAATCCAGTTCTGGAAGTCACGAGCTTCACATAAACATTTCATGGGACGGTGTCTGGGGGTACTACAGTAATCTTAACTGGCTACTGCCTGGGGGGGGGGGAGGCTACTGGGTGGGTTAGGGTGGGTTAAAAGGACCTTTGGGGAGGGGAGGCCTCTGGGGAAGGCTTCTGGGTGGGTTGGGTAGGTAAAAAGGACCTATGGGAAGGGGTTGGGGAGGCGAGGCCTTTCGGGAGAAGGCTTCTGAGTGGGTTGGGGTGGGTGAAAAGGACCTATAGGGAGGGTTTAGGGAGGGAAAAGGGAGGGAAAAGGAGGCCTTCGGGGAAGGCTTCTGGGTGGGTTGGGGTGGGTAAACTGACCTATAGGGAGGGTTTAGGGAGGCGAGGCCATGGTTAGTATGGCGAAAAGGGGGGAGGCGCGGGTGGGGGGGAAGATGATGATAATGGGTGGGTTGCCTTGGTGCTGGCTGATGAGGAGAGAGGGGGGACAGACGGTGGTGAGATGGCATGGCAAGACGATAGCTGAGAAAACTTGTTGCGGGTTGTGCTCTTGGACTTGGGTTGAGTCGGGGGGTGGGCGGGTTGATGAACCGCAAGGCAACTCAGGATTGATGAATAACCAAACGTTCGTGGATGAATAACCCTTCATTCTGCAGTGGGGGAGGGGGGTCTAAACGCGTGAGGGGGGGGGAATGAATAACTATGACTAGTTGTCAGGTAGAAATCATTAGGGTGAGGAAACTATCAATGAATGACCTGGATACGAGAGGAACTGATGAATGAACCGCGCTGAATGAAAGGTAAGGGATGAATGGAATAGGCCAGTGTGTGTGTGTGTGTGTGTGTGTGTGTGTGTGTGAGTGGGTGTGTGTGTCTCGTTCTTTTAACACCTTGAATGAATGTGTGTGTGTGTGTGTGTGTGTAAGAGCCAGCTTAACGAGAGGTGAGTGAAGCAGACCTGAGAGAGAGAGAGAGAGAGAGAGAGAGAGAGAGAGAGAGAGAGAGAGAGAGAGAGAGAGAGAGACTAGCATGTGGAGGGAGGCCAGCAAGCCGGCCAGCTAGCTCCATGCTGCAAACTCCCTGATCCACCACAGTGATAGTCAAAAGTTTAAGGGCCAGTGTGGAATAACCTGGCTTTTCATCACCTAGTTGCCTCAGTGGGAATGAAGAAGACCATGTAATGGTCAAGTGACTCACGAAATGAGAGTCACTTTGGTTGTGGAGGAGTCGACATGACCCCCTCGATTGAGTCACAATCTCTCATCTGGGAAGCTGAGTCACAAAGGCATTTTGATCCTTGTGTACATGACCCATGAGGGTGATCACAGCTTTTTGTTTTTTCGTCCTCTTTGGGCATTGGCCCCTCCCTCCCTCCAAGCCCTCAACTACCACTCCCTGATATTCCGTCAGCGTTTTACTGTCTATAAAACTGTCAACGTGGTTAGGTACGTCCGTCTATCGTCTTGAGTTTTATGTAGCTACCGTCTACTGTTTGATCTCGTCTGTCTCTCTGTATCTGTCTATTCGTACGAGGCCTTGAGATCTTTGAGAAGTCTCTCTCTCTGCTCAATTTTTCTGTCTATTTGCTGTGTCGTCTCTCTCTGCTCAATTTTTCTGTCTATTTGCTGTGTCGTCTCTCTGCTCAATTTTTCTATTTCCTGTCGTGAGTTTACCGTCATCGCCCCTTCGCTTGTCTACGCGACCGTACCAACACATGAAGGAGGGTGGCGTGTGTTTGTGGGGGGAAAAGGAAAAATGGGTCCACGTATTATTCACAAGGCGAGACAATGTAGTCTTGACTGCAATACTCAAACCCTGAGCGGAAGGAACTTTCTCATTCTTACCTGGAGTACCCGGGTAATGGCACACCCACACCACCAGCCTCCTCCCACAAGTCACCCCACCCAACCCAACCCACCCTTCTCTTCGTCTCCTCCCACCCACGCACCCAACCTTCTCTTCGTCTCCTCCCCATCACCCCGAGCTCACACACACACACACACACACACAGGCCCAGGCCCAACCCCACTCCCTCCACCTCTCTCTCTCTCTCTCTCTCTCTCTCTCTCTCTCTCTCTCCCACACCCGGAGACTCCCTCACCAGCCGCTAGAGGTCACGTCAAGGAGCGAAGAACACGAACTTCGGATTTAAGGGTTTATTCTTTTTTTATTTAAGTGGCAGAGTTTTATCCATTTTGATTATATATATATATATATATATATATATATATATATATATATATATATATATATATATATATATATATATATACATACACGTATGATATTCGTTCATTCTGAAACGCATACAGTTATCAGATAGCGAGTCTGTCAGAGAAGGGGGAAAAAAACTATAGAATATAAAAAGTTTTTAAAATTGGGACGATCGTTTGTGAAGCTTAACCCGGATGTTCCTTTAGTCTTGAGATGGTTTTTAGGAATTTTGAAGGCGGGAAATTTAAGACATTTAAAAAGTGATTATATATATATATATATATATATATATATATATATATATATATACTGATGTAGTCATTGTACTGACAGGTTTTAAAGGAAAAAAAAATCTTTGAAAGCAAAAAAAAAAAAAAAAATGACCGCTGCTTTTTCTTATTTGAAAGAATTTTGGTAAAGACACGAACTCTTTACGCTCGGCATAATATTCAGTGGAGGATAACATGAACGCACCCACCAACCGTTTCTCCCACTGGCAATAAAAAAAAAAAGGAAAAAGCCTTCTTCAGGTCATTTCAATGATCAAAAAAAGAAAACGGTGTGCACGCCAGCGCACGTAATGTTTTAGCGGCACACGCACGCACGCGCGTGTGGAGGACCGCGTGCGCACTCACATCACATCTTGACCTGATCATCAAAGAAATACATACCATGTAACCAAAAGCTTTTACGTTTTTGCACAATAGCTGTTCAACACTCGTATAATAAGACTCATATTAACTTTTAAGACTAAACCACTACATTTAGACCCCCTTCCTCCCATCCCACACGGCCATTCACGTTCAAAATGTACCACCCACTTTCTTTAACGTTTCACGCAGGGAAAAAAAGTTTCTTTATACATTGTTCACATCCCTGACGATATCAAATACCAAAGTATATCAACCCTTTTCTTTCTTTCTTTTTTTTTCTATTCTTGAACTCATTTCAAGAAATGTTTTATCTGATGTATTTTTAATTAATGTTCTTCACGCCCCAGTGCTCATCGTGCCCCCACAATGTTATTGCCTTCAGGCTAGAAGGAGGAGGAGGAGGAGGAGGAGGAGGAGGTGATGATGATGATGATGATCAAGAGGAAGATGATGGTGATGATGAAGACGAAGTTGAAGAAGAAGAGAGAGGAAGATGATGGTGATGATGAAGACGAAGTTGAAGAAGAAGAAGAGAGAGGAAGAAGAAGGGAAGAACTCTAAGTTGAAGAAGAGAAGATGACGAAGAAGAGAAGAAGATGGAAGGAAGTGAAGAAGTAGTAGAAGATCAAGATGATGATGATGACGAAAATGATGATGATGAGGAAAAGAAAGAGGAGGAACAGTACCAGATGATAAGGAAGATACAAAGAACAAGAAGAAAAAGAAGACGGAGGGAGAGGGAAGAAGAAAAGGGAAGGAGGAAGAAGAGGAAGAGAATAACAAAAAGAACAACTGTTGAAAGCGGCGCAAACCAGGAGAAATATATCTGTGGCTCCGGTCTGTTGCGCACACTTGACGCCATGTGGCTCCGGTCTGCTGCACTGCTGACGTCATGTGGCTCCGGTCTGTTGCGCACACTTGACGCCATGTGGCCCCGGTCTGATGCACTGCTGACGTCATGTGGCCCCGGTCTGCTGCACTGCTGACGTCATGTGGCCCCGGTCTGCTGCACTGCTGACGTCATGTGGCTCCGGTCTGCTGCACTGCTGACGTCATGTGGCCCGGTCTGATGCACTGCTGACGTCATGTGGCCCCGGTCTGATGCACTGCTGACGTCATGTGGCCCCAGTCTGATGCACTGCTGACGTCATGTGGGGAGGAACCATCCATAATGGGGTGGGAAGTAGGTGTCTGTTGTTGGGTGAGTGGGGAGGAGGTGTCTATAGTGCGTTGGGTGGATGGGGAGAAACCATCCATAATGGGGTGGATGGGGAGGAACTATCCATCGTGGGGTGATCAGAGTACTCTACCATCAGTAGTCTTCCACCACTTGACCTCCCCATAGTCTATCAGGCTCCCCTTCTACCCACATCGAGAGAGAGAGAGAGAGAGAGAGAGAGAGAGAGAGAGAGAGAGAGTATAATTTAAGCAGATTTCTCCCAATGTCATTGTATTTCTCCCTTATGTTACTTACTGCTTGTTACTGCTCGTTATCAGCGAAGAACGTAGAGGTGCTGAAGAGAGGCCGGACGCCCACTCGATCACTCCTCTCTCTCTCTCTCTCTCTCTCTCTCTCTCTCTCTCTCTCTCTCTCTCTCTCCGGCGGGCCAGGAACGCGGTGGCTACCCACGGATAGTTTATAGGTTAATAAATACACAGATTACGACCCCATTAATGGGGTTGGGTGTGGGGGACATTAAGCTACTTGATTCCCTTAAGAAGTTGTCAGATTCCCTTCACTACCGTAGCCCTTCAGACTGCCCGGGTCTTGTAGATTCGAGAGAGGATCGGGTGAAATTTTTTGTTGCTCATAAAAATCATTCGCACATTCGTCGTAAAATCGAGACTTTTCCCTTTGCAAATGGTTAGGTTTAATGCTTGTATATCTTTTTCCCGAGATCGTAAATGTGTTAGACATATTTTGAGAATAAGGAATCTTCTTTGTCTATTATCTTTAGATATCTAGGATTTTTTGGAAATGAATAAATTCATGAATTTAGATATTTTTTCGTTGTGAAATTTTGAATAGCCGTCAAATTCCTGTAATTCTAGAGACGTTTTCAATTTTAGAAATTCAAAGACCTGTAAATTTTCTTAAACTTACCGGTTCTTTTAATTTAAAGAATTCGAAAACCTATAGACTTTAAAAAGAAAAATCATGAACTCGTTTACTTTAAAAATTGGAATTGGGTTTTTACAACAAAGAACATGGTCATCATTCAGAGATGAAACTCTAAACTCAGAAATGTAAATTAGTAATAATTTCATGTGCATTAGACTGTGTCTTTTGAGCGGCATCTTACTTACATTTTCTGAATGGAGGCGCTGCTCTGGGCCGAGGAGAAATCGTGTCCCTCGAACTGTCACAAATTTAAGATATAAGTAATGTATTCGGTACATCCCTGACGACCAGTGGTACGAGCTGGGGGGGGGGTGGCTTCCTCCTCCTCCTTCCTCCCTCCCTCACTCTCGCCACGACGTCCTAGCGTTGCAGATGAATAATGATCTCGAGTCTACATTATATCAAGGGAGGGAAAGATGCAGCTCTCTCTCTCTCTCTCTCTCTCTCTCTCTCTCTCTCTCTCTCTTCTCTATTTTAGTCTCCTTCCCCATCTCTTATCTATGGCGTCTTTACGTATCCATTATCACTTACGATTTACCCTCTTTAACGAAGAGTTGCGACGATGGTTGTAACCCACTGGGTTTAAGACGGGCTTGAGTGACACGACTTAATCTTTCTTTTTTGAGTACGACAACTTAAGACCCGTGAATCACGACGACTTAATCCCTCGAGCATGACAACTTAACAACCCTTCCTCCTGTAGTACAACCTTCAACCTTTAGTTACGACGGCTGGTGCGTCCTGCGTATGACGACTGAACGCTTGTCGTAAGTTTGCGTACTCGTGGGGTTAAGTCCCTTTTCTCGCTAAGTCGTTTTAATCTAAGGGTCGTTAAGTCTTGGTACTCAAGGGGTTAAGTCGTTCTACTCTTAGGGTCGTTAAGTCTTGGTACTCAAGGGGTTAAGTCGTTCTACTCCAAGGGTCGT